>NC_039367.1:42380896-42562057 GCF_003573695.1 Papaver somniferum | reverse complement strand
GTTGGACAACCTGGGTCCTTAAACTTGGGTGGAGTTTTGTTGAGAATAATGGAACTCACTTGTTCAGCTAAGAAAGCACGCTTGTGCACATTAATCTTGCGCTTTTGAGTGCACAAATCTTTGAGGAATTTGGCATATGCAGGGATTTGCTTAATTGCCTCAAGAAAAGGAATGTTGATGTTGACTCTTTTAAACAGTTCTAACATCTCATTGTAGTGGGTGCTTATCTGTTGGCGAACTAACCTCTGAGGAAAAGGAGCAATAGGAACATTAGGAGGTAGAGGGACATTCCTAGCAGTAGGTTTGTCGGCTTCACTAATGTGCTCGGATTCTTTTTCTGGACTAGAGGTTTCCTTAGGTGGTGTAGGCAATGCTAAGTTTGGCTCAGATTCACTTGTTTGTGGTATGCCTACATTGTTCTCAACAACTTTACCACTTCGGAGAGTGGTGATGGAATGGACTTGATCGGGTGAGGTTCTTTCGTAAGATGATGATGTTGTGCCTGCTTGAAATATCCTCTTTGGTTCTTGTTGGGGTTGGCTAGGAAGTTTACCCTTTTCTCTTGTATTCAATGCATCGCAAATTTGACCCATCTGTAGTTCTAGAGCGGTGACTCGCTGATCAGTTGCTTTCTCGTTTTTCATCAGATGTTGGGTCAATTGATTGATACTTTCTTCAATGCTGGACAATTTCTTATCAGCAGTGTATTGAGGGTACGACTGTTGTTGAGGATTTCTAGGGTATTGGTAGCCTTGGTTGTTTTGATAGCCTTGATTTGGTTGAGATGGTCCTCCTTGGGCAGGGCCTTTGGACCATGAAAAGTTGGGGTGGTTTCTCCATCCTGGATTGTAGGTCTGTGAATATGGGTTGTGCTCTTGTTTTTGAAACATAGCATTTGCTTGCTCAAGCTTAGATTCCTGGAATGCATGCATTTCCGGACAATCATTGACTTGGTGATCAGATCCACTACATAGAGCACAGATAGCCATTTCGACATGTTCACAAAAGGTAGTGGGAGAAGGGTTTGCGTTTTTCTGTAGTTCTAACGCTTCTATTCTTCTTGCTAGCGCAGCCATCTTTACACTTCCTTCAAAATCAGACTCAATCCTATGGACCCTAGCTACAGGTGTAGTCTTTCTAGGTTCACGAATGGATTCCCACTGTTGCGTCTTCTCAGCTACTTCAATCAGGAAGTCCCAAGACGCATCAGCAGTCTTATTTACAAAAAGACCATTGCACATTGACTCAACCGTTGTTCGGGTGGACACATCTAGACCCTCATACAAAATTTGCACAAGTCTCCATTTTTCAAAACCATGATGGGGACATTGGAGCAATAATTCATTGAATCTCTCCAAGTATCTAGCTAGGGTCTCACCCTCTAATTGCACAAAGCTATTCAGACTTTGACGAATTGTCGCAGTCTTGTGATTTGGGAAAAACTTTTTGAAAAACTCCTTGATGAGGTCATCCCAAGACAAGATGGATTGAGGCTGTAAAGCATACAGCCAGGCCTTAGCCTTATCTTTAAGGGAGAAAGGAAAAAGCCTCAACTTTAGGATTTCGTCAGACATTTGAGTGAAACGCAGAGTTCCACAAATCTCCTCAAACTCTCTCACGTGATGGTACGGATTTTCATTTTCTACACCTCTAAAAACTGGAAGCATTTGTATTGTGCTCGATTTCAGCTCATAATGGCCATTGGCTTCGGGTAGCACAATACAAGATGGTTGACTAGTTCTAGTTGGGTACATATAATCCTTGAGTGTACGGGGTTCTCCCATTGTTTCTGATTGATCTGGACTGTCTACCTCAGAACTAAGGATTTCGATTGGATCGTCCGGGTTAATTCTAACGAGTCTGTTTGTTTGGTCTCTGTAGGTCACAATCATGTCCTAGCAGGTACCTCAACTAACATGTTGGTCAGAGCAGTCGGAAACAATTTTTGAACCACAAAAGGCCCAATATTTTGGTTTAAAATGGGTTTTTTGATGATTTGGTTTTGAGTGGGTTTTGGTTTATAAAATGTAGAGCCCTAATTTTTTTGTTTTTGTTTTGTAAAGTTAGGAGCCTAATGGATGGGATGTACACCTAAAGTCCAAATTAAAAGACAAGCCCACAAAAGATAAGAAAAAGAATAATCACAAACAATAAATACAAGCCCATAAAAGAAAAGAAAAAGAAACAAAGAAAAATAAAAATTATTACAGGCCCAAATAGAAAGAAAAAGAAAATTGAAAAATTATTACAAGCCCAGATTAATACTTAAACACAAGCCCAGATGAATTTAATGAGGCCCAGTTGGGTTATCTCATGGGTTAGGCCTACCTGAATAGCACAGCCCAGCTGTTCGGTTTAAGTTGCTAAAGCCCAGTTGGGCTTGGATCGTCCTACGCGGCTTTGGTTTGTCTGAGGCCCTGTTGGGCTTTTGGTTCAGCAAGGCTGCAAGTGCAGCAGCAACAGCAACACAACAGCAGCAGGAGCAGCAGCTTGGGAGAGGCTAGCAGCAGCAGCACAACGCAGCAGCAGGACAAAGCAAGCAGCAGCAGGAAGAGTAGGTTGACAGGGAAAGAAAACTGCAGCAGCACAGCAGCTTGGCAGCCCAGTTCAGCAACAGGCTTAGCACAACAGCAAGAAGAGGAGCAGCTCCACAGCACAGTTCAGTGAACAGCAGCAGTTCAGCAACACAACACAAGAAAGAAAGAGCAAGTGCGCCGCAACCGAGTCCCCGGCAGCGGCGCCAAAAACTTGGTAGGACTAAAAATGATCCTAAAAATTCTAACTGCAAGTGCACAGTGTCGGCAAGCAACACAGGGCAAGCACAGGTCAGTTCCACAGGGACAAGGGGGAGCAAGTGTGATCTTTCTTATTGTGACATTAAACAGAACTAATCATTAGCATTCAACAGAACTAATCATTAGCAGTTATTAACTTCCCAATCATTACACAGAATTAGCATTTATTAAACAGAAGTAACAGAACAAGCATTAAATTTCCACTAACAGTTATTAACATTCAATGCATTGACTTCAGGTTAGCATCAAATTCAACACAGTCTTTATTCCTGAAGCATTAATCACTAACTACTAATCATTTACATTAACTGAATCATTAACATTAACATTTATTTCTGGAGCACTAATCATTGATCATTGATACCAATCATTCACATTAACTGAATAGCAGACTTGGAGGCAGGACATTACACTAATTCAATCATTGAGATTGAAGCAAAGTTACACAGAGAACTGAAGATGAACAAGCAAATGAGGAGGGGAAAATTTCTGAACAGTAATAAGGATATGGTGAATCAGATGAATGGAAACTAGGGTTGAGAATTCACCTCTCAGCCCATACTAGCATGTGAACCAATGAACTACTTTAGTTTCTTTGAATAGATAAATTACCTCCAATCACTAAATCAAGGCAAGCATTAGTTGTCTGTTTAAAGCACAACTAATCAAACACAATAACAAGCAATGTAGAGTCAGTGAACAAACATAGAGGAATTCTAACTACCTAGGATGCTTGACATTCTAGGTGAAAGCAACATGTATTCATCAACAAAAATTCATCTTACACAATTATCTTGGCATAAACAGCAGCACATCAGCACACAAATTAGCATTCAGGCTAAGGGTTTCATCTTAGCCCCAGTTAAGATGTTTAGTTCATAGTTAGAGAGCCTAACATGATACTAAGAGGGTTATTATACATGGAGAAAAGCTACAGGGACAGAACACAGAACAAAAACCAATTGATAGAGAAAATTCTTACTGAAATTAAACTTGGGTCTCCTCCCTCTTTTTTCACAATGTTACACAGTGTACAATTTATACCAGAACACTAACCCTAATTGTAAATCCCCAAATCAGAAAATTAGGGTTTTTTTAAATTACACAAAATTTAACTTACAAACTCCCAAAATCTGCTCGACCCATGCCTCCTCTAGTCCTTGATGCTCTTCCTCTGCTCCTATTGTCCCCTAATTTCGAGTTATTTTACTCACCCCAAAACCTAGGGTTTCAGAGGTTGTGAGGAGAAGAAAATAACTAGGCTAGGGATATGGGGGTGTTGTCGGTGAAGAGATAGTAGTGGCAGTGATGGAACTGGTGGTGGTGACGGAAGTGACAGCGGCAGAGAGGGGAGGTGGTGGAGTTGCAGAGCTCTGCAACTGTCGGGAGAAGGAGATGAAGTTTTGGGAAGAAGGAGGTGTTTGGGTGGTAGTATAGGCATCGGTTGGGTGCTGAGGTAATATCAATGGTTCAACACCTTTTCATTCATAAGTTTATGTTGAAAGAGATTAACCGTACTTTTCAAGTTCTCATACCCAAAATACCACACCCACAATCCCCTAGTGATTACAGGCCTATCAGCCTGTGCAATGTTAGTTATAAGATTATTTCAAAACTGATTGCCAATTGACTGAAACCACTATTACCAAATATCATTTCCCCGACCCAATATGCTTATGTTGCAGGTCGACATATTCAGAATAATATCATCATGGCTCATGAACTTGTCCATACAATGAAACAAAAAAGAAAAGGTAAAACTTCATATATTTGACTTAAATTGAATATGTCGAAGGCATTCGACAGACTCGAATGGCCTTTTCTGTTCGATATTATTCGGTCTCTTGGTTTTCGTGAGGACTGGATTCATTTTGTTTAGCAGTGTATTACTACTTCAAGTATTTCACTTCTTATTAATGGATGTCCTTCAGCTCCTTTCACTCCTTCTCGTGGGCTGCGACAAGGTGACCCTTTGTCGCCTTACCTTTTTCTCTTTGTTATGGAAGCTTTTTCAAGGATCATACATTATCAGATTATACAGGGTAATTTAAAAGGAATAAAGGTTGTGAAAAACTCTTTAGAAGTTAGCCATCTATTTTTCGCCGATGACTGTTTACTTTTCTTAGAAGCTTTTCCATCACAGCTTAGACATTTTCAGGATGTTCTTAATCAATTTAGCTCAACTTCTGGTCAGGTTATCAATCTGCAGAAATCGAAAAAAAAATCAGTAAAAATGTGTCTCCTGCTAAAAGAAGTCAGTTCTCAAACATTCTTCAGATGAAGGAAATGGGACTTGGTGAAAAATATTTGGACATTCCACTTCTGATGCATCGCTCAAGAACCAAAAATTGTAAACCTATAGTGGATCACATGAATACAAGACTTCAAGGATGGAGTAGCAATATCATAAATCAAGCTGGTAAGACTACACAACTTAATTATGTTTTGAGTACCATGAGTTCTTATCATATGCAAGTTCTTAGAATTCCATATTTAACTATTCAAGAAATGGATCGAATACAACGAAACTATTGGTGGAATAATTCTTCTGGTCATAATAGTAGACATTTCATTAACTGGAATAACATGAAACTTCCTAAAAGATTCGGAGGACTAGGATTAAAACACTTAACTCATTATAACTCTGCAATGTTAGCGAAATTAGCCTGGAATGTGATTCATAACTCAACAGAACCTTATGCTCAACTGTTAAAAGCCAAATATTTCCCGTACCATGATCTGAAGTATGAACCTCCTCCGGTTCATAATAATTCTAGTTGGATATGGCAGAGTTTTGCTCATGGGGTTCAAATTGTTCAGCAATTAAGTACATGGCAGGTTGGTAGAGGTGATACCATTAACATCTGGAAACATAGCTGGATTCCAAGTGAATCAGGGGCTTTATATAATTGGGATGAGTTAAATACTAATGATATTCAATGGGTGTCTCAGTTAATGATTTCAGGTACTTCTCAGTGGGATATTCCTCTTTTGCATAAACTCTTTACAACTACTCAGGTAAACTCTATTTTAACCATTCCAATAGATCTGCAGTTTGAAGATACTTTAGTATGGCCTCTCACATCAATTGGTAAATTTACAACAAGATCTACTTATAACCATTTATGTAATGTTCATTCAACACCTTCAACTTATTCTTTCAATACCAATTTCTGGCTCAAGTTCTGGAAATTACACATTCCATATAAACTGCAGATTTTCTTGTGGAAACTCATTCACAATGCTTTACCTGTTAGAGCTAACTTGCATCATACTGATATAGTTGAAAGAAGTTGCATTCTCTGTAATGCGTCTCATATTGAAAATATCAACCATTTGTTCTTTGGCTGTGATTTTGTAAAAGCTATATGGAGAATTTGTCTACCTCAGCATTGTCATTGTATTTATAAATTTCAAACTCTGAATGTCTGGTTTGCTTCTTGGACCTCTTTTGATGCAGAAATTAACTTTTCCTCTGAAGTTCCTTCTATTCAGGAAATAACAACTATCCTTTGGCACATATGGAAGTTCAGATGCCAAGTTATTTTTCAACAAGCAGCAGTAAATGTGAATTTTGTGTTATATCCTCTGTTCAAATACTTATCAGATATTACTACTACTACTACTGTTTCAGCATCTCATCATATTAGGCAGTCTAGACATCATGTAGGTCATATGCATCATTGGGTCTCTCCACCACCAGACATGTTAAAGATGAATATTGATGCTTCATTTGCAAAAAGTTTTCATTTAGCTGGAATTGATATGATACTGAGAAATTTTACAGGGGTTTATATCGCAGGAAGAGGACTCTTAAAGCGAGCTATACATCCTAATCAGGCAGAAACTTGGGCTCTTCTTGAAGCTATGCTGTGGGCTCTAAATAACAGATGGAACAAGGTTATTTTTGAGTCTGACTGTAAAAATTTAGTTCACTATGTAACTGCTGGATTACCTCTCCCTCCTTGACAATCTAATTCTCTGTTAAATAGGTGTGCCAGTTTGTTTAATCAACATTGTAGGTCTGGGTGGTCCTGTGTGTATGTATATAAGAGTGCAAATAAATCTGTTGATGCTCTAGCTAAAGCAGTTCGCAGGTTTCAACTTTGCGAGGAATGGTTGTTACATCCACCTGAGTTGCTAACTCCTCACTTAGCCTATGATGTAAACTGTCTTCCTCTGTAATATAATTTTGGGTTCTGTTCAAAAAAAAAAATATATATTTATTACTAATAAATTGGACCAATAACCGTAGATAAGAAAAAGACATGGGTATCGTCGATATGCAATACACAACTATTAATACTGTATAGTAATCCGTATATATACTGAATCTTGATTGATCCTTTAACTTTCTTGATAGCAAGGATTTAACCATGGTAGTACATAATTAAGCATACATCATAAGATCTAAATATGATGTATCACTGATACTATCTACAACGAGGAACAAAAGAAGGTACAAATTGTTTAGCAGGTTTGTTAATATTATTAGTTGGATCGTAATGAAATGGAGCCGATGGATGTTGCCAGTTACTCTTGATTAAATTAGCTTTTTCTGTTGAAATTGATGATGATGAGACCTCAGCCGTTCGATCTCCATTAGGCGGTGGTGAAGTAGGTGACATAGCTAGAGGTGATAGAAGGGGAATCGCTGCTTTCCATCCTTGTGCAAAACTTGATGCTGGGTTTACTTGGATCGATGCTGGTGCTCTCCTTTGCAATCTACTAGTGCTTTGCTTTCTTTGTTGGTTTTCTCCTTTGCTAATTGATGCCATTAGAGATATTTCTGAGAAAATAAAATTAAGAGTTTTGGTTGATGCAGAAGAGATTTGATGATGAGCTGGAGTTTTGAAAACTTAGATCAGAAGAGAAGTTTGTATTAGTTTTTGTTGGCTGAGGAGGTGGAGAAGTAGGATTTGTTTTTGTGTGAACGCTAAGGCGGTGATTGAGGTTTATATAGGAAGTGAAAACTTCCGTGAGCGTGTGGTGTGTACTGTATACAGTTGTAGAGGGGAGGGGCTCTTTTCTGATTGATTTGGGAATAACTTTAAGGAACTATGGATAGAGTCAAAAGCGCCAAGTTTGTGCATATGGGGATTTTATGACCGCACAATTTTGATAGGTCTTTTTTTTCATTATTCCAAGGCAAACGGAAATTCATTAAGAAATCTCACCATCTAGAAGGGTAGAGTAGACCTTCTTTCTCTTCCCTCCCAAATTTGAGACCTAGGCATATTATTTGAGGTTTGGCTACAAGATAAATAAATAAATAAATGATACTAGATTTTGTGCCCGTGCTACGCACCGGGAAACCCGAAAACCATCTACCATCATTTTTATTCGGTGTTGCGGGGGGTCTGCCCACCCCGTCGCTTAGAATTTTTGATTTGATGTGGCTCGGCTTCGCCTCGCCCCGTCCCAATGCATGCGATCTGAATCTCGTGAAGATCTGCCAATGTAACATATACCCGTTAAGTATCCGGTGCTTACTTTAAAAGTGCAGTAGTATCAAAAGAAAATACAACTTGTAGCAACGATTAGAACACCCAACAACTTCAATTGTTTTCACATAAGCAGTCTTTCAAAGTTACAGATATGGTAAAGTCAACCCAATTATTCTGCAACTTTAATACATTCTGCTCAATAAATAAATAAAATTAGCTAGTGCCTCTAGTTGTAGTAATTAGTAGTGGGAGATGTAAAAAAAAAAAAAATAACGACTATAAGTACGTATGTCGCTTCAGATTTTGGTACATGGAATGTGAGTACATGCGCATATATTCATAGGACTAAGAACAGGTCTGCAGATAACGAAGTAATATGCCAAATCAGTAACTCCGTGGTGGTAGATGCATAATCCCGGATTATGCGTTCGTCATCCTTCATATCATTCTGTAACATACAATTCATATTAGGTATGCAAATGATATGTTTTTAAGTCCTAATTGTCAAATTATCCAACCAATCTTTGACTATTCCATGTTCTCATGGTCTCTTAGTTAAAGCTTTCAAAGATGTTTCTTGTGCACAGTTGCAAAACTGGAAGAATATTTATTATGAAACGCTGCGGAAAAAGAAAGAACTAAACCAACATATGAAATTAATAGGCAAAGGAAATTAAAGCAGTCAATAAACACCATTCTGAACTCACTTAACGAATATAGTGACATCTCAAGTACCATATGATAAGATTCATGTTTTCCATGGTAAGCATTTCAGTCTCAAATCTAAGTTAATTTTAGCAACATGTAGGGAGATTAAATATAATAGAGCAAATCGGTGAAGATAGTACTTACAGTTTATTGTTCAAACATGCACACTTTAGTTCCACCTGAAAAGCACAATACCACATTAAAAAACTAAAGAAAAATCTTCTTTCTTCTTCATCAAAATCAAGTTCTAAAGGTTGACAATTAGAGTAAACCCAGTAAAAGGGTAAAACGAAGTTTAACTGAAAATGCATTCCATCGTATTCATGTTTATCGGCAACCACCACCACCCATGAGGTTCCTGATGGTTTGAACTTCTGATGCTATCTAGAATTCAAATCATGTTCTTAGGAACGACCACATGCAATTCATCAATCTACAATCGATAATTATTAGTTGTAGTATTCGTGAGCAAGTGCAGGACATGGTGTATAGGTTGCTTACTGTATAGCATTAACCTTCCTGGTATTCAAGTTGTTAATAATCTTTAGCAGGGATGCAAACCATGAAATTATTAATAAGTATACAATAACAATTCAGGAGCAAAATAAAAAAAGAGATTGTATAGGTTGCTTACGTTTTCGTTGAGCAGTAACAAACGGGACTTTAATATCTGATTACTGGGTTTTTGTGTGAGAGCACTAGTATAGTTGAGATGCCATTGTTGAATCACTGCACCAGGGACAACAACAAAAATCAGGAAAAATAGCTAAAAAAACCAAATTTGCTAAATATCGTTCTTCCTATATTTACTGATCGAGATTAAAATTTCAACTCGGAACGGTAGTGATATCATAATCAGAAACCATGGAAGTGATTGGGTTGACATTAGTGGACTATAATAAGAAAAGGGTGCAGGTATCATATAATTATATTTCGCAATCTCGTCACCTCAATTACCTTCTTGCTTATAATGAAAAGAAATTGGCTAACTTCAAGCTCATAGTTCCACTCTTATCAAAATCATGCATTCTGAAAACATGAGCTTAAATGTGAATCCTGATCAAAAGCAATCTGAGGAGTGAAAAAAAAAAAAAAAAAAAAATCCAGACCCCAACAACTCTCTGATTCTAAACAAACCTAAACACCGGGGAAAAAAACAGCCCTAAAATGTATAAGAAAAACCAAATGTCAATTAACCCAAAAAGGAGAGTCATACCTGGGAATCTGGGATAGTAATCTGTTCCGGTTGTAACGTAGCAAGTATATTATGTTGGGTTTGGAATCAAATTGGATTTAGGATTGATCGAGTTGATTCGGTGGTGATGAATAATTTTCTTCTCTAGCTCTTTTAGTTTTTCATTCGGAGGCAGAGAAGAATGATAGGTTTCTGTTGCAGAAGAAATACTCAAGAGAAAGAGAACGCAGAGAGGAAGAGGTCTGCTTTGCCGTAAGGAAATAGAAATGACAGTATTAATTTTCACGGAAGTGTTGTCTACCTACTTAACGTCCAGTTAAGTATTTGATGTAAACCAAGAGTAAGTTATTAGTTAGCCGTAAATCTTTACATAAGTGTTGTACACCCATGTTTTTACTAACGGTGTTACAAACGGCCAGTTAAATACATGGTGTGAACATAGTGTAACCCAAGATTTGACTCCCGCCGCTTGTTTTCTCCAAGTTTACTAATGCACGAAGCTTTTATCTCATTTAATTTGAGGGGGGTGTCATTCTCACGGTGCGACCTGGGAGCTTATATGACTTAGCATTTTAAAGGAGGGGAGATTTTGAAGTAAAATAAAAAAACCTTTTATTCATCTATTTTACTTAATGGTTAATTTGGAACCCACAATTTGGGGATATCAAAACTAACTGGAGATATGAATTACTTCCCCCAACCAATAGTGTCTGCTAAGGGGTGTTTTTGGGGGAAAAAATATTAAAATAACCTTCTCTCAAAATAAAAATCAAAAAACTTAAAATCAAAAAATAAAATCATATCCCCCATTTCCATCTTCACCTCTTATTAATCTCTTTTAGGGGTAGGGCTTTGAAACCTAAATATTCCCCACTCCCTTTCAAATTTTAAATTTTCCCCACTCCCTTTCCAATTGTCTTCTCCTTCTCTGTCGGCTCCTCTCTTTGAAATCGATTTTTTTTCTTTTACATTCGGAAGTGATGAAGACCATGCCGAAAGTGATGAAGACCATGCGTGAATTGATGAATATCATACCGGAAATGATGAAAACCTAGCCGGAAGTGATGAAGACCATGCCGGAAGTGATGAATATCATAACGGAAATGATGAAGACCATGCTGGAAGTGATGAAGACCATGCCGGAAGTGATGAATACCATGCCAGAATTGATGAATATCATACCGGAAGTGATGAAGACCATGCCGGAATTGATGAATACCATGCCGGAAATTGGTGCCGGCATGCTCGATAGAAATCTATCAATGCCGGTACTCAAGTGAAAAAAATTCAAGTTCCTGGACACTTTACATCATGTGCCGGTAAAGAAATTCAAGCAACATACCATGCCGATAGCAGTACCGGCATGCTCGATAATTATGAAACTGTGCCGGAAGTGAACTAAAAACCAGAAAAAAAATTCAAAACGGACTGAAATTTAATTTTCTCGTAGTAGTAAACATTTAAGAAAATTTCCAACAAATGCCGGCATGGTTTTTTGGTTGAATACCATGCCGGCACCGAGTTTTTTCAGATGCAATAATGGTGGATTCAAAGAAAAAAAATCAAAATTTCAACCTCTTAGCAGCAATTCTCTCTTCACAATCATCCTCAATTTTCACCAAAAAAAGTTCCCTCTCAAATATTTTTTTCCTCCTTCTACTCTTATCTCACTCACCCAAAGTCAAATAAAAATACACACTAATCATTCAACAAATATTTAAGATTTTTACTAATTATTATTAACCACTAAACCTGATTAGTGAGGACTAGAATAAGAATTAAAAAATAATTACATAAAGGGTGACCCAGATTTGATATTTGGATCCCTATTTTGTCATGTAGCTATATGCCCCAATTAGTTTTGATATCCCCCAATTGTGGGTTCTTAATTTGCTCCAGATTAGTTAGTGTTAATTCGGGTGATTAGTTGATGTTTAATCCTGTTAACCTAAAAATTATTTATGTTAAATCATCATCAAAACATATAAAATTTCTGTTTTTTTTTTTTTTTTGGAAAAACTCACCCAGACTCGGTTTATGTTCTTGCACTCATAGACCGATTTTGGGTTGAGCTTTTTCAACTCACGAAGAAAATCCGAAATCGATCCTTATTAATTTACACACAAACCGATTATTACAAAAAGAAGTTATAAATGTATACATAGACTGATTATATGATACTTTCATAAATAAAATATTCATTAATATGCACGTTACATAGTTTACAAAATTAGCGCATTAGATATATGGGACAATTTAGTATCCGAATTCTTAAATCTCACACGTCAATACATCGTCAATGAACCTCCGAGCACGACGGTACAACACCACATATTCCTTGTGGTGAATGAATTTTTTTTTCCCCATTACGAATTCTCCATAGGCCGTTGAATCATTCCAACCGCAACTAAATGAATTATACATTAGTATGCAAACATTAAACGATGACATGGGTATAAAAATATCAGATTACTCACTTTCTCACTAAGAGGAGCTTGTGGATGATGGTCTTACACCATTTTTCTAACTTTAACATACTCTCGCATTGCACTTTTTATGTACGCGAATTGCAACGCTAAGTCTCTTCATTTACGTTTTTGTATTCGTGGAGCGCTCATAATAGAATTCTTTCACTCTCTTCCAAAACATTGAATATTGTTCATTCGGACGTCCGTGGAAGGCGAGAATGGACGATTTCACGAGCTGCATATCTTCTTCCGGATACCTTTCCATTTTCCAAGCTCAAAGTTCTAAGTTTGGGGGAAAATATGCTTGGTAAAGAGGTTGTCCTTATATAGACGAAGACTCAACAACTAATTTTTTTTTTTAAAAATCAATTCATACAATCGGTTTTTAGAAATGTCCACATAGACCGATTTTGGCCTTGCAAAATCATTTAAAAGTTGTCTTGCCGTAACAGGGTTTACAATGAAGCCCATGTAATCCGATTCTTGTCAAAAAATACATATAGAAAAAGTGCCATTTTCCTTACAAGAGTCGGATTTTATGTTTCACCACATAGACCGATTCTTAGGTTGTCAAAATTCTGTTTTTTATTTTTGTTTTTCAGAATTGGTCTTCAGCTAAACCTATATAAACCGATTACGAACACTTACAAAATAAAGAAATAAAATTCTCATAATCGGTATATATGGTGAATTTGTAAAAACCGATTCTGAAACTGTAACCTTGGAGAAAAGGTAGAATCGGTTTTTATGTAGCTTGACGTAAACCAATTTTGACTAAATAAAATGCCATAATCCTACATTTTTTGCGCAAATTGTAGTTCTTTTGTCGCGTCTTAAGCAAAGACAACAATTTCAAAACCAACCGAATTTATTCACTCATAAACTAACAAACATAACCTAACATAATTTGACCAACAAATATAAGTTCAATCCATGTTTTTGACTCCGTAATTTTCCATAATTAAAAATTCACAAAGTTCATTCATTCATTATCATCTTCATCACCATCATCACGATCGTGTCCACGACCACGAATACCTCGTCCTCGTTTAGAAGGTTTTTCTTCGCGAGTATGATGTTGGGTGGTGGTCGATTCACCTTGAGAGTTCCTTTTCACAACGACTTTCTTCCTCTTTTGCTTTGTATTCTCCACCTCTTCCCCAAACTTTGCACCTGCTGGTAGGCTAAGAAAGATACCTACAATTAACTGCAAGTGCACGTCTATAGTAGACAGAGCAAATACAGGTCGATCTCACAGAGACTAGGGCGATGTAGAGTTGATTCTAAAGTTTTTCTTGTGTGTCGAAACGACAAGATGATTGTTAAGAAAATTAAACTAAAAATAGAACAGAAATAGGGACGCAACGAGAGTCGAAAACAGTCAAGTAGGGAGTACTAGGGCAATTGAATCTACCACATAACCTACACTAGATACTAATTTAGCAAATGAAACTACTCTTGTCCTTACCACAGATAGCGGTGAAGATTCGAGACTGCCGCGTATCTAAGGTGATTTCAAATGGATAGTTTAGTCACAACTAAGGTATCAATTCCTAGTATTAGTTGTCTTATTATGGCACAACTAATCATAAATTGAAAACAATCAATGAAGCATGAGTTGATGCAACAAAAAATAATTGTTCTAACAACCCAGGATGCAAGACATACTAGGTGAAAGTTATAAGTTGCAACATGAAGACTAAACTGAATCCTATTCAATTAAGCTCTACAAGAACATTTTCATCAACATAAGCAACTAGCAGTAAGCTAAGGGCTTCATCAGCCCTAGCAAAGATGTTTAGAACATAATACAAAATGAAATTAAACCTAATATATTACTGCTAATTGCTCCGGCTAGTCCGGGCTTAGTTTACAAAATGCATACTCCTCCCTATTTATACAAGAGTTCTCCCACCATCCAAATCCCAATAATAAATAAATGCACAAGAAGAAATTTAGGCATTTGAATTCTTTTCACTCACCGCCGATGTAGCACTCTTCATTCACATCCACCTTATTTCTTTAAACAGACGGCAATTTTGATGTTGTATATAAATTAGGTTCAGACCTAAATTAACAACGTCTGTAGCTTGTGTTCACTCGATAATTTCCTATTTCCTTTGTTGTAGTTTTCAAGGAGCAACAAATTCAGATTTCAAGTTTGTCAATTCTGTCGCTTTTGAAACCAATCATCCGACCTATTGTTGTACAGTTCATATCTAGGCTTAGGTTAAAAACAATGACAAAAGAAAGAGAAAAGGAGAAGTTGGATGTGATGTTTCTGGATTAGAAAGTGGTACAATTGAGATAGGGATATGGTGCTGGTTTGGCAGTAGAGATGATGGGGTTTACAGAGAGGAAGAAAAATGGGTTCAATGGTACTGTTGTCGGGTAAAATAAGGAGAAAGAGAGAATAAGTTCTGATCTTGGAAATGTTATTGGGAAGGATGATAAGGGGATGTTTAGATGTTAAGAAAAAATACCTAGCTTAGGTGTATATGAGATTAGATTGTTTGGCTTCCTTTGCTCCTAAAAGGTGAATAACACCTAGCCTTACACTCTGGCTATTAATATACAACATGATCAGCACAAGACCGGCTGCACCGACACCTGAATTTCTTCCACTTCTTAGCCACCCACCATTTGTTGCAAATATTTCTGCTTTCCATAATACCTCTGCCACTCAGTTTTCAGTCACCTGCTCACTTTATGAATCTCCCAATATTTGTTAATCCTACAAATATGAAATAAACACAAAATATCAGTATTTTCAACAAAATAAGATTATTGATACCTCGAGACGCAAAATACATAATTTGACTTAAAATAGGACATTAAAAGCATTTGACATGTGACAAAAGATAACAAAATGATCTAAAAACATGCATTATTAGGCACTGATCACACCCCCGAACCTGAATTTTGCTCGACCTCGAGTAAACAAAAGAACTAAGAAAATCCTACCTACGCCATTTTCGCTGGTCTCTCGATTGCATTTAGCGAATGCAATAAGCCTTTTAAACCACTAAGTGTCCCTAGTGGACGAGTTGAAGTCTCGTAAGGGTTTGCTTAGAACATACCCACAAAGTTTTAGGACAAAATATAAGCTCAGATTCCATGAAAGTGATACCTGCATTTCAGTTTTAGCTCACAGCAATTGGATATGTCAATCTAGCTTTCAAAAGCACAACTCTAGCACTGAAACAACTAAGGACATGTGATAAAAGCGTAAAGTGTATCTAACTTAGACATGTATAGAGAATGATTTACTCTAGGAAGTTATGACTGCCAATTACTAAGAGATAGTTTTTAGGCTAAGAACTGAATTCAAAGCCAAGCTAGTTGTCCGCCTTTACGAGAATTGTGAATGTTCACCTTAGGAGTTGGTGATATTTCAGCTTACCCGCGTTGTACATCGACGGCGTGCACCCTTCCTTGCTTATTACAAGACTATTTACAACATATAACAAAACATGACTCTTATTTACATTGACTACTCTTTTAATTTGAGGCAAGAGAGAAACTTTGACTATTTTACTGAAACATAACATAATAACAGACAATGGATATTTCTTTTTCTTTTTTTTTCTTTTTAACTGAATTTTTCTGATTTTTTTTTTCCTTTTTCAACAGATGAACAAGAGAACAAGGACATCAGAGTAACACTTTTAACTTATGAACAAAAAGACAAATTACATTGACACTTAGCAAGAGTTATCCCTTTTCGATGCACCCGGTCAAATTCAATGGTTGCTTTTCTTAATGTATCCAGCCAACCAAAGAACAAGCTAGTCAAGTCTCGTTCATTATTCTAGATGATTGTGAAACACCCTCTCTATACACGCTTGGTAGATCGTGCATGTGCAAATTTTCTATATCACTATGTGAATTGTGCTAGAATCAGTGGTGCCTCATCATCTAGACTAAGAACCCTAAGATATCATACATGCACAGGTATCACAAATCAAGGTAAATGAGCTCCATTTTTCATTTTTTTTATATGGCAGAGTTTAGTTTCAGAATATAGCACACTGACAGTCAATGGTATCTATTTTTCACCCCCAAACCTAAACTAAACATTGTCATCGATGTTTCTAAAGATTAACAAATTTTAACTGCAACATACCATGAGAATCATGTTGAGTAGAGAAAGAAAAGAGATTACCAGATGTCAGCGAAAACAAGATTAGAACTCCGTTATTCAACGCTAGAATCCAAGGAAATCAGCTGATATTCACAATGGATTAGCACAATATATACAAAACAAGAGAAAAGTGAAACAAAATAAGACTCAATTGACTCAAGATAAAAAAAAATAATATTGTAAGATTACCTAATGGACTATACAAGGATGGTTCACCATATATATACAACCTAAAGAGTTGAGGATCAACCCAGGAAACGACATGCAGAAATATCGATAGCCTCAAGCATATATAACAATAGAAAACAGCCAGTGTGACATTCAAAGTGACCAAGCTACCCCCAAACCTGAATTTTTCAACTGCTATGTTTTTGGACACAAAATCTAGTAATTTTGGGGGTGCATCATGCACAAGGTCTAATTCAAAGTGGAATTTGCTAGGGACGGGCATAGACATATCAATGCATTCCAAATGTGGCTCTTCAGAGATACTATACTTAGCTGCAAAATGGTCCAAAAGGACTTGAGAAGCACACAGTTCCAGACCTAGATTAGGAACTCTCAGAATAGTTGGTTTAAAAATTTTGTGACAAACCAAACCTAGGTCGGGTGCAAGACCATCAGATTGTTACTTAAGCAGGAGGATAGACACATCATTATTAGTCACATCAATATCTCCTAAATCATCTGCAAGTGTCGCAGCGTGCTCACATTCATAGAACAGTTCAACAAGCCCAAATTCATAATCATGATTATTCAAAGTCTCCATCTCATGCATAAGAAAATCAGAATACACAACACATTTTGACATAGGCAGGGAACTAGACACATCAAGGTTATTTTCACACATATGATCATTGGTGTCAACTGAAAATTCGACCTTCCCTAAGTTATCCATTAGTTGTGTGTTATGCTCTCCGTCACAGAACATTTGTACAAGCCCTAAATCAATATCAACATCATCCAAAACTTCAGAGTTACAGATAAGAAAATCAGAAGAAACATCATTTTTCAAAGTCGCAGCAACGAAATCTAAGGTTACAGTAACAGAAGATTCCACAACAACATTTTCAGAGTAAACATGCTCTTCTAACATTAAATCATTATCATCATCATCGTAACAAGGATGCAATACCCCATTCAAAACCATAGTGTCTCTACTCCATTTATGTACCTCTATATCAGGTTCATATTCAATATTATTTGCACGAGTAGGAATAAATGCATTGCTTTCAAAATTTAATTCATTAGGACTAACAAACAATTCATCTTGAAATTCCTCCCTTCCCCCATTCTGTAAATGAATCAGATTCATTTTTAAAAGCATATTAAGTTGTTCAAGGGGAGTGGAGGGTAACATCGTTTCAGGTGGATGTTCAGTACATGGCTGTTCATGAGGATCACTAAAAGACAGAAATCCAGAAGTGTTGACATATGGATTACCTTGGAGATACCCATCAGTGCATGCAAAATTTGGGTCATCTAAATACTCTAGGTCACAAGTCTGTGAGTAGGGGGTACTTTCTTGTATTTGATAGAAAAAGTTATCATGGTCCATTCTAGACTGCCTAAAATCAAACACTTCAGGGCAATGCTTGGTTAAATGATTTGTGCTTCTACACACGAGACACACAATGACTTCAGTTGGGCTAGATGACTTAGGCGCAACATTTTCCCCAAATTTTCCCGCCTCCAACACTTCAACTCGACTGATCAGATGATCCATAGATGATGAATGTGTGGGTGGGGCACCATAGAAATGTTCATTTGCACACTGTGCTGAGTGATACATGTGTGAATAATCATTAGGGTCTGTATATGGAAGCTCGGGACGATGAAGATGCCCATAATAATCCCTATAACTATTAACATTATGGTTTGTTGGAAACTCATAACGTGCAACATGCTCTTGTGCAAGTTCCTTAATTGATTTATGCGATGGTTTCTTATCCCCAATACCAGTCCAAAATCCTGACATGTTTCTCTTCCTTAAGACAGAACATCAATCAACATGTTATGGCTATCAGACAACCAAGTAATTCACACTACGGGGAAGTAATGCATGTGAGATTCCAAAGCTAGAGATTACACACACAGAATCCATTCAACACAGTGAAACGGCAATTCCAGTTAGCACAGGTGTTACTCAAACTATCACAGGGTCATGCTCATGGTTACCAAGAGCTAGTTTTTGAAATTATAAACACAATATGCTGCAGAACTAGAGAGTACCTAGTAAAACAGATTCAGAGATGCATACATACACGAACTTAGTGCAGTGAAACAAGAATTTCAGCTATCGAAGATTTTACTCAAGTGTCATAGAATCATGCATAAACATATCATACTTGGAAGGAGTTTGACAATGGTCAGTAGTAACTAGTTCGGGGCACAAATTAGGTATAACCTTTGAGATAAAACAAAAGTTTAGAGAACAATACCGCCGGTATAAAACTAGGTTTAGGCACTACCACACATTGTGTTTCTCCTTTTTCTCTCTTTCCTTGGTGTGTATTTCAGCTTCACAAGTACCTGGTTGCTCAGAGGAGAAGTTCAGTTCTCAGAAATGTGCAGGTAAAGCAAAGAAACACATAAATTATTTGTTCACCATTGATCACTAATCGAATGATCTGAGCAGGACAGACTGATGCAAGTAAAAAAGCAAAATGCTTGGATATATTACAGGGGAATGATATGTAAGCCTACATAAAAGAAACTATAATATTTGAATTATCCTACAGTATGCTCAACTACTAATGCAGTTCAGGTGGTCTGGACAGTTACAGATGCAGAATAACAGCAAACTGAAAGCTACAGAATGAAATGATAGCATGAGATGCAGGATGAATAGATGGAATGCACAGCTAAGTTATACTATAACAGAAAAAGCGAAATCTGAACAAGTATATATACAACCTACAGATGCATAGAACTCTAGCTAGATTTGATTTACAGTTACCGATGATGACAAAAGAAAGATTGAAATGGAATAAGTTATACTACAATATAATGAGGCAGGTGATTGTGACAGATAAATCGAAAGAAATCTTAACTAGATGCAGCTATCTAAATGAAGTTTTAAAAGAGATACAGATTGGAATGATATTATGACTAGATGCACGACGATGGACAGTTACAAATTATGACCTAACAACGGACAAACTAACAGATTTACAATCTAGGCTACATGATTATAGTAAACTAATAAGCTACAAAATGTAATGAACTGAAAGATAATAAAAGAAAAACTTACAAAGATACTAGAGGACTAACAAGATTATGACGCAGGCAACTTAACTGAAAAAAAATTAGCAACTACAGGAAATACTAAAGAGATGAGATGACTTTTGTATACACAGATGATCGAAATTAAAAAAAAAACTACAACTACAGGATTACAGATGAAACTCAGACACTAAAAACTTGCTTATCTTTTTTTTTTTTTTTTTTTTTTTAAGAATGACTAACGAAAGAGTGCAACTTGCTAGAGATTAACTGACTAACTTTAAAGATGAAAAGATGCAATACACAGCTTAAACACGTCAGAGTATTTACACAATCCTATATGACTAACTTTCAGATGGAGACAAATGGTTAAATATGATAAACTGAGAAGTTAAAAACAGAAGAGAAAAGAACTTAACAAAAATCTAAACTGGAATATAAGATGTGACTAACTATGATGCAAACAAAGCAGCATGGAAGTAATACATATACATAACACTATTTTGGGACTAATACTAACTGACAGAATGCGAGAGGATTATAACAACAACCTAATATAGAAATGCAGATGAAACTGAAATGGTATATCTAAACTTAATGATGGATATCTACAGGTGGAATATGCTTTAAACCTGTGTTACAACGATACGCGTAAAAAAAAATCAGCCGTATCGATGCGTATTTACACGAATACACATACTAATACTCCCAATACTTCAAGATACAACTCAGTTAGAAAACTTAACCTAAATATTAGAAAATTTAGATATTTTACTAGATTCTATGAGAAGTTTTAACTATAGTGACAAAATATTAGTTCTGAATTTGTCCACTGATCTTGTTCTAGGCTTTCTTCCTTCTTATCCAGACTTTTTCTCTCTTCGGTGAGGTTAATCATACAAATTATATTTTAATCATGCAAACACATGTATGTATTTTGTTAATTTTCTATCTTATATATAATATATTGATGTTAAACTACTGATCAATACTGAGTATGCCGTATCGCCGTATTTTAGTTTTTCAAGTTGGTGTATCATAGTAGTGTATTGGTATCTTGTATCCGATATCATATCCGCATCGTTGCAACACAGCTTTAAACTATGAAACTAGCTGTGACTGAGATAAGTTAACACTAGTTATGACTAACAGGAAATAGGTATGACAAGACACTGATGTAGGTGACTAAAACTGAAAGAAACTAAACTAGATGCAATTATGAGAATGAAGTGACTGAAAATCAAAAATTACAGCTAACATTAAAGAGCTGAGACGAAAATTATATACATAGATGGGTGAATAACAAGTTAAACTAATGCTATAACTAGAACTGAAACAAATATGTACAGATCAGTAAGATGGAACCAAAGAAACAACCACACCGCTACCAAGTCCCCGGCAGCGGCGCCAAAAACTTGGTAGGCTAAGAAAGATACCTACAATTAACTGCAATTGCACAATGTATATAGTAGACAGAGCACAGGTCGATCCCACAGAGACTAGGGAGATGTAGAGTTGATTCTAAATTTTCTCTATACTGATTCAAATGAGAAGTAACAACGGGGGGTTTGTGTGTCGAAACGACAAGATGATTGTTAAGAAAACTAAACTAAAAATAAAACAGAAATAGGGATGCAACGAGAGTCGAAAACAGTCAAGTAGGGAGTACCAGGGCAATTGAATCTACCATATAACCTACACTAGATACTACTTTAGTCAATGAAACTACTCTTGTCCTTACAACAAATAGCGGTGAAGATTCGAGGCTGCCGCGTATCTAAGGTGATTTCAAATGGATAGTTCAGTCACAACTGAGGTATCAATTCCTATTATTAGTTATCTTATTATGGCACAACTAATCACAAATTGAAAACAACCAATGAAGCATGAGTTTGTGCAACAACAAATAATTATTCTAACAACCCAGGATGCAAGACATACTAGGTGAAAGTTATAAGTTGCAACATGAAGACTAAACTGAATCCTATTCAATTAAGCTCTACAAGAACATTTTCATCAACATAGGCAACTAGCAGTAAGCTAAGGGCTTCATCAGCCCTAGCAAAGATGTTTAGAACATAATACAAAATGAAATTAAACCTAATATATTACTGCTAATTGCTCCGGCTAGTCCGGGCTTAGTTTACAAAATGCATACTCCTCCCTATTTATACAAGAGTTCTCCCACCATCCAAATCCCAATAATCAATAGATGCACAAGAAGAAATTTAGGGATTTGAATTCTTTTCACTCACCACTGATGTAGCACTCTTCATTCACAACCACCCCATTTCTTTCAACATATGGCAATTTTGATGTTGTACAAAAATTAGGTTCAGTCCTAAATTAACAACATCTGTAGCTTGTGTTCACTCGACAATTTACCGCTGCCTTTGTTGTAGTTTGCAAGGAGCAACAAATTCAGATTTCAAGTTTTTCAATTCTGACGCTTTTGAAACGAATCAGCCGACCTATTATTGTACAGTTCATATCTAGGCTTAGGTTAAAAATGGGGACAAAAGAAAGAGAAAAGGAGAAGCTGGATGTGATGTTTCTGGATTAGAAAGTAGTACAATTGAGATAGGGATATGGTGCTGGTTTGGAAGCAGAGATGATGGGGTTTACAAAGAGGAAGAAAAATAGGTTCAATGGTACTGTTGTCGGGTAAAATAAGGAGAAAGGGAGAATAAGTTATGATCTTGGAAATGTTATTGGGAAGGATAATAAGGGGATGTTTAGGTGTTAAGCAAAAATACCTGGCTTAGGTGTATATGAGATTAGATTGTTTGGCTTCCTTTGCTTCTAAAAGGTGAATAACACCTAGCCTTCCACTTTGGCTATTAATATACAACATGATCAGCACAAGACCGGCTACACCGGCACATGAATTTCTTCCACTTCTTAGCCACCCACCATTTGGTGCAAATGTTTCCGCTTTCCATAATACCTCTGCCACTCAGTTTTCAGTCACCTGCTCACTTTATGAATCTCTCACTATTTATTAATCCTACAAATATGAAATAAACACAAAATATCAATATTTACAGCAAAATAAAATTATTGATACCTCGAAACGCATAATACATAATTTGACTTAAAATAGTACATTAAAAGCATTTGAGATGTGACAAAAGATAACAAATGATCTAAAAACATGCATTATTAGGCACCGATCACCTGCATTTACATCTTCCATACTGTTCAATATATCAACTTTCTTCATTCTCCTCAACCTTTACTCCTTCTATTATACGTAGCCTTGCTTTGTTTATCAAATGCCCGATTCGTATTTTCTGTTTTCACTGCAAACAATAAACATTCAATTGAAAACGCAGGGGTACCAGCTACACCGCCAACTTTTTTGTTCGGCAACCTGTATGGAAAAAACTGCAAGTAGACCAACTGAATGATCCTTGACAATATGTATATAGAGTTTATATCTCTACCTCTTCTCAATAAGTATGTATATAGACAAGGAGTCTGTGAACCTGATTGTTAAGAAGAGTACTTAGATGATCTCAAAAATCAATATCCAAGATCAATCAAGTTGTATCCAAATAATCCAATCGAAATTCTTCCAAGTAATTAAACTTGTTATCTATCTTTTGAGATACAAATTCTACAAGAAACTAGTTTCGTAGTCGATCACAATTAGATGGATGTATCTACTACGATTGAATACGTAGAACTTGCATAAAGGAAAAACACAAGACACCAGAAGTTTTGTTAACGAGGAAACCACAACTACAGAAAAACCCCGGGACCTCGTCCAGATTTGAACACCAAACTGTACTAAGTCGCTTCAGACACGAGCTTACTATCAGACTTTAGACTGGAATGTAGTTGAGACTGAATCCACCCTCCAAGCGATTCATTTACAATCGCACTCCTTACGTCTCTTGAACCTCGCAAAGCTCTACGCAATAGATTCCCTTGCTGACGTCCTTCACAACCTAAGAGTTGGTTCAGCTGAAATGAAGACTTTTGATATCAATCCGCCTCTAACAGATAAGCCTATTTGATTTTAGTTTAGATCAAATATCAAGGTGAGGAAATCTGTTTTCAATAGAAAAATCTAGGAACGTCACAAATCCGGAACTTACGACTCCCGAAGAGCAGCCTAGATTCTTAACCACCTCTTAAGAACAATCTTCAAAAGATCAATTAAGATCAGTTTTCAGGTATCTGTCTTGAGGAATCCCAAAGTCTGAGGCGAAGAGAACATTGCGAGTATTATCTATTTTTCTCGAAAGGGATTACGAAAACCTCGATAACAGATAAGTAAGATCAGGATACACGAACTATCAAGTTAAAGATAGTCGGACCTGGCTTCACGAATCCCCAAAGTGAAGTCTTCTAGTCGTAAACCTAATTATGTTTTTCAGAGGAAACCTAGGTCCATAGAGGACGACTCTAGAATCAACTAGGACAGAAGGTGTCAAGGATTTAATTTCCCAGTTGAAAGAGCATCACTATTTATGGTTTTCAAAGACCAGGAGTTACTTAGAATTCAAGCTAGGATAACTTTAGAATCAAGCAAACCCTTTTAGGTATTGAAAATACAATAGAAGAATATACACTATGGACTGGTTCTGGAACCGTGTATAACGATTGTTTGGTTTGGTAAGTATGCCAAAGAACTAAAAAAAATTTGATGTTCATTTAAACACCTAAGAGTTCAATCATGATCCCAGACATAAGTGTTTGGGTGATCAATGAAGTCTTATAAGTGTTTGAAAGAGTTCTAAAAATGCTTAACATATTTAAAAATAAATCTTTGAGCATCTGCTAAAATCTGTTGGGACAGTTGGTACAACGGTTCGTCAACCGTTAGGCTTGTTCACGAGTCAGGGTACAATGGTTCGTATCAGGTTATCCAGTCCTACAAGACTACCAAACTCAGTTGACTATGGTTCATCAACCGGGTTCGCCAACTGCTAGCCTAAAATGCCAACTTTAAGAATTTAGCTCACAACGGTTCGTGAACCGGGTTCATGAACTGTTCCCAACTGGTTCGCCAACCTTCTTGTATTTCTGAATCTCAGATATTTATGGTTTGCGAACTGGTTCACCAACCTATCCTGATCAGAAATATCAGTGGTTCTGAATTTCTCTCTTATGATGTTTGAAACATCCCCAAGTGATAAAATCATTTGCATGGGCGATTTTCAATTGATCCATAAAACAATAAATTACTTAGAAATGATACTGTTAAGGTTCGTTGAACATCTTTTCTAAAACCATATTTCGATATTTTTAACAAGACAAGCTTGACTCGAAACTACTCCTTCTTTATAAATCTACTAGAAGTCACACGACATCGTCTCAATAGATAGAATGGTAAGATACTAAGTAAAATAGAATGGTTCGGTCTTCACATACCTGATACAGAAGTTCTTCAAATGTCTTTGTCGATCTTTAGTCTTCGAGGGTGATATATGATACTCATCTACCAAATTCTAGTTCGATACTTGACTTAGTAGATTAGAAATCAAGATATAGTTTTGGTAATCTAACATTGGCAACAAGTTTGATATAGAAAAACTCGTGGGTTCAACCGAGCATTGCTCTAGCAACAAATCATGCTAAAACCATTAACAAAACCATAATTGAGTATCAATTGCACCATGTATTCGAGAGTTATATCTTTGTCCTTGATTTGGGGCCTCTCCTCGAAAATGGAATATGGAAAGTATTTGTTTCCCCACAAAATCTCTCGGCGAAGGTAGAAACAATAGGTTTGTCGTAACCAACAACCGAATTTTCAACCGCAGCCAACAACCCCGTAGAAGCAATTAGTTCGATTACTTCCGGTACTTCTCTTACGCTTGATGTTATTCCTTCCAGTGACCATAAGTTCATGGAACTTGCTGACATTCCTGGCTTCATATGACGAACGTTATCAGAGTGCCCCTTAAAAAAACGATAGACAATAATCAAAACACTAAACGGATAATAAGTTTTATCTTAAATAGCATAAGGTTGAGATAGTTACTATGGTATTGCAGACGACAGTGGCCCAACTCTCTTTGTACCCCCATAACAACTATCATTTATCACCGGGAAACCCATAAATGTGATTTATAAGGAACGCAAGGGAGCATCCTCTTCGGGTCGGGCATATGGTCCCCTTTCGTCTTCTTTAGATCATCTTTCTTACCGTCTGTCTTACCTTGTTATTGATATTCTTGTTGAACTTGTTTTTGAACTTCTCCTCCTCATCCTCCTTCATCAACTTCCTTGACACTTTATGCTTCATCAACTCCTTGCCACTTTATTCTTCATCAACTTCATTGTCACTAGTTTGTTCTTCATTATTTTCATCTTCACTAGGTGTATCTGAATCAGATTCATATTATGGTGGCATCTGTACATGTAGTGATGGTTCATTGATGTGGATCCTTTTGGGTTTACTTCTCGGGCCCCTTCGGTAGGAAAAAGCCAAGTTTTCACCGTCTTTTCGACGAGGTTCCAAACTTTTAGGAGAAGCAAGATCATGTTTCTTCTTATATTTCTTTTCGGCTTGCCTTTGCTTGCCCTTGTTGTCCCTAGAGAGTATGAGGATAAATGATAAACAACAATCAGATCAAGGAATATTTATGAAGTCCGTGTACATAATCAGTTTACATGATACACACATAAAAACCGATTACTAACATTGCACAAAAAGTGTCAGTTTATATAAGTGCTCATGTAATCCGATTCTAGGCCAAAAGGCACACAGGAAAATCCTAGATTTTTCCCACTAAGAAAAGATTTATGTGGACACTTAATAAACCGATTATGGGCTTAGTTGTCAAGAAATCAAAGGTTGTAATCGGTTTATGTGGACACTCATATAATCTGATTCTTAAGAAAAAAAAAACGGTTATCTCTTCCATAACATAATCGGGCTATGTGGGGAATAAACATGGGCCGATTCTTGTTGATTTTTTTCGCCAAACAAAATACACATTCAGGACAATCGGTCTTTGTGGGCATGAAAAAACAAACGTTCTAAATGAAATCGGTTCACAAGTACATTGATGTAGATCATTTCTAATAAACCCAGAAAACATTGATTTCAAAAAAATTAGATTTTGAGTGATTGCATGTTATTAAAACCTAATTTAGAGGATTGGGTTGATAGAAAAGTACCTGATTCGAGCCATTCCTCTGCTTGAAGTGCGATAAAAAATGGTCTTCCTCAACCATTTTCTTCTTCGATTTGTTTCGAGTCACTTGAAGAATTCCAGGATTACTTTCACTTGGATAAGTAGATCCAGTGGGATGCTTGAATCTTGTTGGTCATGTTGGTATCAACATTATATTAAACAAAACAACAACAAAAAAACGATTAATCGTTGATGTTTTCATTTGAAAATGGGAAAAAAAAGAAAGAAAAGAAGAATCAGTTGATGAAGAACTAGAGATGAAATGAAAATGAAAAGATTAAAGTTTTAGATTTTATTAGTAACACTAGGGCTTAACCCTTGCCATGATGGCACGGCCATGTTTTTTGTTTTTATGATTAGTAGAGATTTTCTAAGAAGGGTTGTTTGTGTGTTTGTAAATCTTACCCGATCAAATAGTTATCATAGTACTTATACAAGCAGATACATCACAACAGAAATCAAACAGTCTGGTTGATAGAATCAGTGGCTGAAACACTCACCAATAATAAGGTGACTGAAAAGTACATATGCAGTGATTTAGCGATGGCATCTCAACTCGGATATAACTCTGACAAGAAAAATCAAGTTGCCGCTCAAGCTTACACTATTTGTGTAGGTACTTGCTACTATTCATGGTATGAGCCTTGAATAATACACTGTTTTAGTTACTTTACCATAGGGTTACACAAAACGAAATCGACTATGGTCACTTTTAATGTAGATATAATAATGATACATAAAATCTGGATATTTTCTGAGCCGCATCCAGTGGCCACTTCAAAATTAATATACATATACAAAATCCTTTTTTTACAACATAAGCATTTGTGTACTTCGTGTTTGTCAGGCGTTATTGACAACCTGCACATGAACATAATTATAAGGGCGTTCACTAATAATTGATTGTTAAGTGGAACTGGGGTGTCTATCACCTATTCCATAACCGCTTAATTGATGCTAACTGCCCAGTTCGGACGCTTAATTAAGCATGCAAAATTGCTTCTAACCGGATGTCAATGTTGCTTCATGCATCGTATGCTCTTTGTGTAACCGGCTCTATCCTGAATTTAAACTCTCTTTGTTTGCAGGCAACTCATATGCTCTTTTAAAGAATCGATGATTGTATACGGATTTTTTTTATTTTAATGTCGACTTGAAGGCAACTTGGAAAGCTTTATATGGATCGATAATTTCTCATGAGGTCACAAATCTTTTATGTCTTTGCATTGATTTTCAGTTTTGATTAGATAGCATGCACTACGATGCCTCTTTTGTTTATGCCAAGAAAATATTCTACACTGACTTGGTTCTTATTCTATTTTGTGAATGATTATCCTGCCACCAGGTTGGATCCAAACAACGGGATGAATAGCTATAGAACCGAAATCAGAGGTAAATGTTTTATGCTCTATAGTTATATAATATACGCCATTATTATCCTAGGATGTGGCTCCATTTTACGCATCTCATAGACATTAGGATTTCGAATGTCAATCCGGGGTATATGGTGGGGGTAAACTGTGGCATCTATGGCTCCTCTGGCATGTCCAGTGGTGGATTAGGAACAACATACGGTGAATTAGGAGGTGGTTTACGAACAGGTCATAGTGGTGGAACGTATGGCAATTAAGTAGTAGGTAGGTGCGGTGTGTAAGGTGTAAATTGGGACGGGCCAGCACGTTTATGGCAGAACACATCACGTTAAAATTCGAGCACAACACGTGATCGGCCCAGCACGGGCACATCACGTTTGTTTAATGTGTTGTGCTGTGCCAGACAATAAGGCACATCAACACGCGGCACGTGTTAGCACGCGGCACAACATAGCATGGCACGCAAAGAAAGCACGCCACATCATGCGTCTTTTACTACACAATACATCACATTTGATGTATATTTCACAAAAGAATTATTGTTTTAACCAATTTCTGACATTTGTTTTCCTTGTGCTAATTTATTTCTGTAATAATACATGCACTAATAAAATCTCAAAAATATTTATTTTGGAAAACATAAAATAAGTGTGCTAGCACAGCACGGCGCAACACATTTATTTTTTTGGCACAGCAAAGTAAGGCACGCCATTTAGTACATCACAACACATCTGAATCTCTGGCACAACCCAGCAAAACAGGTGACTTCGTGGGTTGGGGTGTGCCGAGACGGCACGTTTTACACCGTGTGTTATTATATTCACTCCAATCTATTGTGTTTGCTAAACTTGAAATCCAATTTATATGCTCGACTCTTTGATTTTAGTTAAATTTTCATTTTCATTTTTTTTTTGTCATATGTATATATAATACACATATTACATTAGTGATGGATACAATAACATGTTACATTGGATAAAATGCTATTAGGTTATCAAATGTTACTGCTCTCGGACATAGGAGATCCTCCATATTTTATCTTTAGTATTTATTGTAGGTTGTTTGGTGGCTTATAGATTCATCTATTGGCTGCAGGTCACATATAGCGGAATAAGCGGATATTCCATGGACGGGAAAAGGACCCAGATACCTAAACTTGATGTTTATGGTCAAATTTTTGCAATGTTCTTAGAAATTACTGCCTCCGTTTCAAAAAAAATAAGTTGGTTTCATGTACAAATTACACATAAAACCAGCCTATTTTTTTAAAACGAAGGGAGTATAATTATATCCGAACAACAGTACTACGATCTTAAGTTAATAGGTTACACATATCGACTCAGTTGAACTATTATAGCATCCCCTACTCAACTGTTTCGGCTGCAACCATATCTTTGTGTATGCGGATTAAGGGTGATGGTGCAAATTTCATGCTCTCTAAAAACCCTCAACATCATCGGATATTTTGAGATCGTTGTATGCCTGTCTCTCTTTGTTAGTCATCCAAAAAGTGAAGAATACATCTTACTGTGATTTTTACTTTCTTTGTTCTTTTTGATGAGGTAATCATCACTTTGAAAAGTTTATGGTTACTCGAAAAGAAAAGTTTAGATATCAGATGCACATTTACGTTCCTTACATAAGATGCACACTATTACAAAATTCTGGGAGTTTAGATACCGCATTTCATGTAATTTGTTCAGGTATTTCCTTATATACATGAAATGCAGTTTAGATATCAGATGCACACTTACGTTCATTCTTCAATGCTCGAGTGAGAAGGGTTTTACCGTTTCAGAACTAATAAGATTTTGTTCACTAAAAATATTCATCTTTTTATTGTTTTTTCTCGGGATAATAACAACCACAAATTTATCTATTGGAAGAGTGGATCTGAGGAGGTGAATCAGTTGATCTCCCAAGGGAAAAATGAGTAAAGAAGTTAGGTTTGGCAAAGGATGCCCCTAATAATTCAAACGGGTTGTTGATGGTGGATTTTCGGCAAGGTCTAAAATCGTAAATTCATGATACTGCATGTTTCTGACCCGGCTTCAGGAATGTATGTGACGATTCATATTTTATGATCCGTGAACCGTTTCACGATCTCTGACTAAGAGAACATTCCTCTCAAACCTATGATGAATATGTTTCTCGAAAGGCCTCCCAGATGAGCGTTCGATGCTTCATACGTTTCATCATCACCTCTACATAGAATCAAAATGATAAGGCGGCTCCTAGACATAATTTTTGTTAAAGAGCTTAACGCCTTCAGGACGTCACACTGCTCGTTGTTCCCTGACTACGTAGAGAGACCGTGTGTAGAATCTCTTAATGATTGGGCTTTTCCTAGACATAATGTTTGTTAGAGAGCTTAATGCCTTCAGGACGTCACACTGCTCGTTGTTCCCTGACTATAAACCCCCCAAAACGAATATGATGCTTCAATTATCTCATATCTCGATTCTGCAAATAGATTAATTCTAGCGTGTCATTCATCAACTGAATTCCTAGAAAATAATATATTATATCTTATTACTCTGTTCCATGGACGATCCTCAGATGGATTCCATGGATTAGTAATAGATAATATATTATATCTCATTACTCTGTTCCCTAAATCCGTAGCTGGATTCCATGGATTAGTAATAGATACTCAACTCATTTTATTACTCCGTTTCATGAATCATTCTCAGCTGAATTTCATGAATTACTAATAAATACTCAAAACTCGGGCATGTGAGCCACCACCGAGTAAGCCCCGAGAAAATGGTGCAAGTTTACTTGACAATAATGCACGAACGAGCACCCGAACGTACGAACGAGCATTCAAATTAAAATATGGACGAACGGGGAACTTATGAAGGAAAATAATATTAAATAAAATAAACAAGAGGCGTGGGACCGGGATCACCGGCCTGCCGGTCATGCCGCCGTGGACGGTCCCCCTTTTTCGTTATTTTGTTTTATTTTGTTTTATTTCAATTTATTATTTTCCTCATCTTATGAAGACTCCTTCATTTGAGCAAACTCCCTCGTTTGAGCGAGACTCTTAGTTTCTCCATACTTTCATCAAACAAATATAGGGAAAGGTGTCACGGGACCGGGCGACCTAGCCGGCCGGACATGCTCTAGCCGTGGCCGGTCCCACACCTTACAATCCCTTATTTTCTCATATTATTATTTCCTTCATCTCATGGAACTCCATCGTTTGAGCGAAAACCCTAGTTTTTCAATATTTTCTCAAATATTGCTCAAACCATGAAAAAGCCAAAAAGTCAAATGGTCACATGACCGACTAGGCTTCTCACTAAAAAAATAAAATATTATTATTTTAATATTCTCAAAATAACGGTCGCATGAACAAAGTTCTACTTGCTCATTCAAGCAAAATTGATAGTTTCAGTCAAGTTCAAACTCTTCTGAAAATCCAAAATATTGCTCAAACGCGCACCATAAAATATCAAAACTCTCAGGACTGAGAAATGGGCAGTATGGTGACACGGGAATTCCACCTTGACCGACCAAGGTCGACCTTTAGGCTTGGAAGGATTCGGTCCCATATTCTTTCATAATTTTGACTTAATTATCTCTCAGCTGTTCATATTGGGTCCAAACTCTCTCCAACCAACTTGGGACTCGCTCAATCGACCGTCAGCTGGTCCCATGACCACCAAAGGCTGGTCCCATGAGCCCTTGGTGGGTCCCTCATCTCTCCATAACTAGGTTTTACCACCTAATGCTCACACGAGCACTATTTTAATAAATGATTAAACTAACATTTGATCATCCTTTCACCAACTGGTCAACAAAGGACTTTGGTGCATGCTCACTCGAGCACTTGGGCGCTACATGGTGGACCATCATCCCATGTAGCCGGTCCCTCTTTCACTCAATGACTCATTTTCAGTAAATCATCAAATGATCAGCAATTGATCAAGATTAGGGTTTCGAACGAATGCTCTGCAAATCATAATTCTGAGCGAGTTCAAACACTAAAAAATTTATGTTGATCCAACAATCTGGGTTAAATATATAATATTTGGTCCAGCTACCAATATTTTAATTAATATTTTATTTTGTCACTTTACCAATAATTCATCGAATGAGCAACACTTGCTCAGATGCTCGAATATTGATTCAACTATCAATATTCAGTAATTTATCGAATGAGCAAGTACTTGCTCAGATGCTCGAATATTGATTCTATCAATATTCGGTAATCTATCGAATGAGCAATACTTGCTCAGATGCTGGAATATTGATTCAATTATCAATATTCAGTAATTTATCGAATGAGCAATACTTGCTCAGACGCTCAAATATTTATCCAACTACCAATATTCAACAATTCATCATACGAGCAATATTTACTCAGACTATGAATATTTATTATATTGACTCAACTATGAACATCATTCATTCGAGAACTATACGTCCCAGCTGACATGTTCAATTCGTAAATCCTAGAGCATTCAGCAATCATGCTCGACTGAACAATACTTAGACTCATCGTCTAATCAAGTCATCGACTGACTAATCAAAGACACGTCTGCTTTGCAGACTCCACGTTCGTGAGACATCGATCACGTCACATGGGGGATATTAATTAGGGTTTTTGTCTAGCGGCCTACGACACGTGTGTTCATCCACGATAAGAAATGTGATTAAGTCGTGCAGGAAGTTGAGGGAGTTAGCAAAGTAGTCGGTGGACAATCAACCAAGTCTCTGCAAGACCTGGAACTGGTTAAACCACGATTTCCCACTTTCCCACTCTTTCACTCGAGCAACTGTCACACTTACTGGAGATCAATGTGTCTACTATTCTGGCAATATAAATAAGTATCTGAATCCACGATTGAACAATAGAAGAATTCTAATCCGAGCAATCACTGTCAAGAATTCAATCAATCGACAACTTATTCGAACTCAACAGTTTCACAGAAAACTTGCAGAAACCTTAAACAGATTTGCAATCCTTGATCATCATTGATCTCACACACTTCTCATCTTCCCTCCTACAGATCAACCCTCTTCCCTCTTTGTGGCCGAAATGAATTTAGAACGACCATTGTCTTGGTTTAGGCCGGAGTCCTACAGATTGATCTCTCGAACTCAAAGCACTTCTGTGCAGTGCGTCTGTTTGCGGTTAGGAAGTTTGCTTGGTTGAGGAGCCTCCGTCCACACGGTCGTCTCTCCATTCCCTAAAAAACCAACATATCGTTTTTCATCATCAATAGATTGGCGACTACAGTGGGAGATTAATCTCAGTTACAAATCCTAACCCAAACAATGCTAGCACTAGCAATAGTGGTGGTACTACAGAAACTACTCACGCTCCAACAACGGCACTGGCGGTACCACTCCTCCTCAAACCAACATCGGAAATAATCCTCTCTTAGGCCGGTCTCCCGAGGAAATCAGAGAAAATTTACATACCATAGCCGATCTCATGAAGGTGCAAGAAACTCTCGCCAAAAACAGACTGATATGGATACCACTCAGAAGGAGCCATGCAATTATCTCGAAACTCTCACAGACAAAATGTCAGAGAAAACTCAGGACGGGTCGGAGAAAGGAAAATCCAAAGAAGCTGATCTCGAAATCTCCCCAATTCATGTGGTGGATGATGATGAAGTCTGCAAAGCTGCAGATAACCCACCGGAGAAGGAGTCCGCAGGTTTTATCACTCGTGAAGATCTGGAATGCTTTCTGGAGGATCGAGGGAAAGGCAAGACATCATCTTTCCATCGTCACCAACCTCCATATCCCGCTTCTACGCAAAGAATTCCTCTCCCAAAGGGCTACACTTCTCCAACATTTACACTCTATAAATGGAACAGGGAATGTCCGAGAACATGTTTCTCGATTCTTTGAAGCATTAGGAGAACACGAACACAACCATGTCGTACGCTTGAAGGAATTCTCAAAGTCTCTGACAGGTCGAGCATATACTTGGTACAATAACATCGCACCAGGGAGCATCACTAGCTGGGGAGAAATGGTTAATGTTTTTTACTGGAAATACTTCTTCGTCTTAGAGCAGATTACTCTCTCTGATTTAGGAAGAATGTCTCAGAAGAACAATGAACATCCGAACGACTATGTAAAGAGGTTCAGAACCCAGGCCCTGGATTGTCATGACCCGAATGTCACCGAACAACAATTAGTGGACTTGTACATCAACAAAATGATCCCGATCTACATAACCTTACTGGAAAATCTCCGGTTCCAGACTTTCTCAGAACTTCATGAAGCATCCAAGCGATCAGCAACTAATGCTCCCGCCTTACTGGAAAGAACAAGAGCTACAAAAGTCGAGGAACCACGAGAAACTCGAGGCAGTGCCAGGCACCTGATCAACAAGCAATACAATATCCAACCTTCCATGAATGTTGTTGAAGGAAGCAAGAGGCAAGCCGAAGCTGTTGATGGTGGATTTTAGTTCAGGGCTAAAATTGTAAAACCAAATTTATGCGCTGACATCCTGCAAAGGATAAAGCCACTGATAAGTAATGAATACATCTTCACTTTACTAATTCACCTAGAATGGAGCATGTGGAAACAATCCCAGTATTCTGTGAACTAAATACACAAAAGTCATCCAGGTTGGAGCATGTAGCAACAATCCCATATACCCTGTGAATTTACAACATTATTAATGAATGCATGACTAGCCTTGTATTTCCTGTGTTGTTCCCACAGAACTCTCATTATTAGTGCGGCATGACGACTGAGTGTTACTCTTAGCAGAGTAACACGAATCTCCAAGTGTTAATAGTGAGGCATGCACGAAATACCCATACAGGCCACATCTCTCGGTGTGTTATACTAGCCCGATTGAGCACACATCTCTCGGTGTGTTATACTAGCCCGATTGAGTATACATCTCTCAGTGTGTTATACTAGCCCGATTGAGCATATTTGAATATGGACTGACAATCTCAGAAACAATCACGAGCACGCAAGTTGGCCGCATAATTTAACCATCCTAGACGATCCTCAGCAGGAGCAGGCTACCATCTTAATGACCACCAGCGGGCCTGTTTATGCCCTGGTCGGTCGAATACATACCACGCCTCTCAAACAACCACCGAAAACCGCCTAGAGTAGGATGGTTGGGCTGGTATGGAGCAGCTTGGAAAACATGTACGCACAAGACTACCAATGTCGGTCTCAAACAGATCGCGGACGTCCAACTTCACCGGCATGGTTGGACGGCATAGATCGTCCCATGGCCGGTTGGACAAGCGTTGTCCTGCACACTGGCGTGCCTCCTTCATGCCTGCATAATCGACCACCTCACGACGTAGCCAGGGAGAATCAAACGCTCGTCCAAAGTCCAGCCGGCGTGATGCTTTAAGGGTCACAGGAAATTCCACTAAAGGTCTTAAATTGATCACGACCATCCAACCTCACCAGCATGTTTGGATGGCTTAGATCAGACCCATAGCCGCCAGGCAGGTATTGGCATGTTCACCACCGGCCCAATGTGGGCCCCACATGGTCAGCCTCCCCAAAAGAGGAGCGTAGCTTGCCATTTCGTCCAGCCAAAGTAGCGTGGACATGAAACCCTAATTAGGATTTGCGGCATATCACATGTGTCGCAAATCAGTCGGGACCATCCATCTTCGCAGGCATATATAGAGGATGTATATGTAGACTCAAAGGGTCCCAAGCATGTCAACACAATCGCGTGGGTCCGTATACATGCTGACCAATCAGACAAGGCCGACCATGGCTAGATGGCTCGATTCGTGCGCCCAAACTAGGCATGGTCGCGCGGTTCCAATTGTAAACCGATCTCGACCACTCAACTTTGCCGGACAAATCGAGTGGCTTAGATCACATCTCCATGGGACAGTGAGGTACAGACGTGTACACGGGCAAGCCATCTACACGCATGCCCGGTCGGTCTTGCCAAAACATCTCCCATGCATGGATTCGACCAAGATGAAAGAAGGTACTTGCGCACCTCCAAAACCCTAATATGACGGTCGCAGATGTGGGTCGCAAGTCATCTCGTCCGTCCGAATTCGCCAGCTTGGACGGATATCCTAAGACAGGAGTTAGGCAACCAGTGAGGCATCACCACGATCACCATCCACCACTCTTCCACATGGGGTGATCGGCCAAATCAGGGCTTGCCTGTATAGCCTCCAAACGATCACTCGAAGATGGCTGGACATGATGCCATTTTAAGACGCTTAAATTCGTGACTTACTCCGTTAAGCCTTAAAATAGCGATGCTTCATACATGCTGAATATATTCGATGCATTACCTGCATAGAATACACACGATATTTCATAAATATCGACTTCCTAAATAACTGAGTTATTTAATATAGCATCACATGCTACTTTCTGTGGGTCCCACATACACACATTCGAGACATCAAGCATATCACAAACTAGGGGATACATACTGGGGTAATGGTCTGGAGGTTTACAGCGTGCAGCGTGGAATACGTCATCACAAGAACGTGTCAGGAAGACATGGACGGTTAGTTATGATGGGAGAAGTGGGCAAGACTGGTCGTGTGACACTAACACACAACTCTATCACTCCACTTCCTCCACTTCCCATGATATACGTGGGTTAGGCTCAATGACTTGTATAAATAGGTTCTCCTCCCTATTTCCAAAGACAAGAGACGAAACAGAAATCAAGTGTGGATACAACGTATTCCAACACCAGAACTGATAGCTTACATTCTGCAAGCCAGTTCAGCTTTCTGATACAAGTCATACATAGCCAACACATTCACAATATCAACACCTTATTCGCTTCCCTCCCTAAGATCAACCCCATCTCCTTCACTTTGTGACCGAAGCAAGTTTGGAACGACCATTTCTTGGTTTAGGCCAGAATTGTACAGATTGATTTCTCGAATCAAAAGCACTCACGTGCAGTGCATTTGATTAGGGTTTAGATTCATTTCTCATCCACACACACCAAATTACCAAAACCGGCAGAAATAGTTTTCACCCATAAACAATTGGCGACCACAGTGGGAGATTAATCTCTCGGTTGCAAAATCAATTTTCAATTTCATTTTAATTTGTTCATATTGCAAAATGGTGGATCTTAGGTCTGAATCAGCAACCAATCCCGACGGAGCCAGCGTCGGCAACACTCTCGGCGTTGATATCACGATTGGTGGTGTTACATGTCAATGCAATCAATGTATCTCGTGGAATTACGTCATCTACCACCAGCACCAGCGGAGCAGGAGGAGATATTCCATTGGGTGTGACGCCTCCTATCACCAGAGCCAGAGCAGCTGCAAATCCCGGCGTCTCATCGAGTATAACGCCTCCGTCCGTCACCAGGGCAACTACCACTCCTGCCTCAGGACGAGGGGCCGGAGGAGCCAGGGAGGACAACCCCCAACCCCCTATTACTATGGTGGATTTGATGGAGAGACAAGAAGTCCTTGCTAAGGCACAGACGGACATGGCTGCAACTCATAAATAGGTACTCACTTTTCTCAAGATATTAACTGATCGATTGCCACAAGAGCCAAGACAACCCCTGGAGCCAACAAGGAACGCATTCAACGCACCCGGAGAAGGTACTTCAGCGGCCCGGGCCTACATGGACCTCATCAAAGAAGCGATAAACGACATCTCCTCATCAAAATGACATCAGATATGAGTGGTCCTGTCATGGAGACTCCTACAATGGGGACTGATCCTCACAATGATCCTCCTCAAGTCAATAGTTTCATTACGAACCGGAGGCCAGTGGATCAGGAAGCGGCTTCTCTAGTAGAAAGTTTGTGTGAACTTTTACACCTCTCGAGGAATCAGCGGGCGGAGACGTTTGCTGCAATCAACCAGATAGCCCTGGACGTGCACCTAACTCCTCCACGTCCAGAAGTCTCAAACGTACCAGAAACATCTGTGAATAATGTTACATTTATAGAGGACGACATGATGGCGGAAGAAGGTCACAACCGGGCCCTACATGTTACTGCAAGCATCAAGGATTCAGAGTTCAAGAGAACCCTCATCGACACAGGAGCGTCTTCGAATGTGATTACCCTCAAGACTCTCAGGACAGCCAAGATCCGGCCATGCAAGATCGTACAGCAGCCTACCACAACGACAGACTTTGAAGGAAACCAGACTAGCACATACGGGTATGTCAATTCGAATTTATCAATAGGACCCGTTCAGCGAAAAGTGAAATTCGAAGTCATAGAGAAGGAGCCGGACTACCATATGATACTAGGGAGACCATGGATTCATGACAATAGGATCATCCCTTCAACATATCACCAGTGCCTGAAGACTATGCTGAATGAAGAAGTCGTTCGTATTCCTGCATCATTGTCTCCATACGTACCAATATGCGGAGTGGAACTGTTCGAACCGAGGGAAGCTCCGCAAGAAGAATCAGAAAAAGTCCATTGCATCCCATTCCCCACATGGGCGTCAATCTAGGAGGAGGACCGACTCGCATCATTGATGGCTAAACCCCACGACGCATCTTTGCTGACGAAACATTCTTCTTCATCCGGTGAAGCCGAAACCCATGTTCACACCAAGAGGGAACGAACTTTTGTGGCGAGTCGTGACCAGAAAGGGAAAACGGTATACCGACGCTGCTATTATCAATTAGCAGGGGATACTGTTACCCAGTCTCTCCACCCAATGGAATGCTACAACAGCCACAAGAAGAAGTGCTAGATGCTCCACAACAGCTGCAATATGGCACCAACTCCACAACTGATGAGATTTAAATCGTTGAGGAATCTCCTAGGCCTATCTCCATCAGCTCAACCTTGTGTACGGATGAACGCACGAAGCTCGTGGAACTTCTCAAAGAGTACCAGGACATATTCGCTTGGAGTCGCAGTTCAGACACGAGGAAAATGGACAGATAAGGTGCTGCATGGACTTGAACAGATGCTGCCCCAAAAACGATTCTCCTCTACCTAACATCGACATGTTAGTAGATGCAACCAATGGACACGGCATGTTCTCTGCATGGATGGATGTAGAGGCTACAACCATATAAGGATGTACGAGCATGACGCAAGTAAGATAGCTTTTCAAACTCCTCTCGGAAATTTTATTATATTGTACTTCCATTTGGTTTAAAGAATTCCGGTGCAACGTATCAACGCTCTATGATGGCAATCTTCCACTGGAGACGATACCTCAAGGGAGCGGCCTCAAGAAGATAACGATGCCCACGCATCATTTCGATCAAGATCCGGGCGAGTCACTCTATCAGACGATGGTGCATGTCTATCGTGCTATGTTGGAGAATATGTGCTTTTGGTCATCCTCTGGAGCTGTTGAACGCTCATCTGCAACAGCAACTGCCCTGCTACCAGTTTCGCTGAAGCAGTAAGAGGAAAACCACCGAGATACAACATCATGCGCGCCAACTCCAACTCCAGTACCACATACACGACTGCCACAATGATGAAACAACGTCCAAGATGACGGCAGAAACATTAAGAGACGCTTTCAGAATTTCGTCTCCCGTAGAAGAAGTAGTTGCGTACCAAAGGAGTGTGACTGGGGACTTCTTAGCGCGTTGTCCATTTCAAACATGGATGCAATCACGCTATCATTATGATTCCAAGATGTTCAAATCCGAGTATACACTCAAGAGAGTAGACGTATTGTCAAAGATCAGTGATATTCCTGGATGTCTATGAAACACAACGTAGTAAAGACGGCCTCATGAAACCAGCGTGAAAATATCTATCAAGTCGAAGGCTCAGTGGATACTCGTGGGCAGGGGACTGTCTCCCTCTTTTTCATTCCAGAGGCAACATCAAGAAGTTATCGGTTCCATCATGCTTCTCGCTCTAATAACGAGACACCACCAAGTTCGTGCCCGTAGCTGTCACGCCTCTTCCTGTCAGTCTCTTCTGATCACAGCCGCAGCTAAGAACCGGTGTTCGTTTGTTGATACCAGTGCCCGAGCTTCACCATGGCAACAACCACTATGAACAGAGATAGAACCATGTAAACCACGCTTGGGGACTGAGGCTCAGCATGAAGTTCCTTCACCGTCAGTCTAGAACTTCTTCAACACGATAGAGATGGTCAATCAAGAAGCATGGAATTCGCAAGGGTAAATCAAACTGAAGAGGAAGCCACTTCAACGCTCCCTCCAGCAGAAGCTGCTTCAATGGTCTATTCAAGAGCCGCCTCAACGCTCGCTCCGGGACCCACATTCGCTTCAGAATCCTGCTTCAATGCTCCACCTCCACATTCGCTTCAGAAGCTGCTTCAATGCTCTCCAGGACTTGCTCGCTCCAGAAGTTGCTTCAACGCTCTCCAGGACCTGCTCGCTCCAGAAGCTGCTTCAACGTTCTCTGCAGGACCCACATTCACATTTGAGAACACATGGTTCATTTTTGAGCAAAGCAAGCACGCGGTGGGTCCCACGTTCGAGCAGGCAGCAAGACATGTGTTTGGTCAAGCTAGCTGGGTCGGTGTTTAGTCGAAGTAGCAAGGATGACACTCGAGCAAGCACATCAACTGTACGGGCAAAGCAGGCACAAGATATGGCTGACGTTTGAAACATGTACACGGTGGACCCGTGTTTGATCGAAGCATGCATATATTCCCATGTTCGAAGCAAGCATGCTTACATCGGGTCCCACGTTCGACCAAAGCAGGCACGCAGTGAACCCACGTTTAACTGAAGCAGGCATAACAACCCCACGTTCGATCAAGCAGGCGCATGATAAGTCCCACGATCGAGCGAAGCAGTCCTTCGAGCAGGCACATCTGCCCCACGTTCGAGCAGAGCAATCACGAAGCAGGCTCTCGACCAAAGCAGGCATAACAAGGTCGATCGAAGCAGGCAAGACCGACACCATGCTAGGGGAACGCTCGCCTGGACGCCTCTTGAACGTGACATGCTCCAAGGACAGGACGACCCGTCTCTCCTGGTAACATCTAACTTTGTCTCATAAGTTTTATCTGTATATGTCACCATCTCATGCCTACCCCACAATGATGCAACCATTATTTGCTAGGCAAGGGACTTAATGTTGATGGTGGATTTTAGTTCAGGGCTAAAATTGTAAAACCAAATTTACGCGCTGACATCCTGCGAAGGATAAAGCCAATGATAAGTAATGAATACTTCTTCGCTTTACTAATTCACCTAGAATTGAGCATGTGGCAACAATCCCAGTATTCTGTAAATTAAATACACAAAAGTCATCCAGGTTGGAGCATGTAGCAACAATCCCATATACCCTGTGAATTTACAACATTATTAATTAATGCATGACTAGACTTGTATTTCCTGTGTTGTTCCCGCAGAATTCTCATTATTAGTGCGGCATGACGACTGAATGTTGCTCTCAGCAGAGTAGCACAAATATCCAAGTGTTAATAGTGAGGCATGCACGAAATACCCGTACATGCCACATATTTCGGTGAGTTATACTAGCCCGATTGAGCACACATCTCTCGGTGTGTTATACTAGCCCGATTGAGCATACATCTCTCGGTGTGTTATACTATCCCGATTGAGCACACATCTCTCGGTGTGTTATACTAGCCCGATTGAGCATACATCTCTCGGTGTGTTATACTAGCCTGATTGAGCATATTTGAATCTGGACTGACAGTCTCAGAAACAATCACGACCACGCAAGTTGGCCGCATAATTTAACCAGCCTAGACGATCCTTAGCAGGATCAGGCTACCATCTTAATGACCACCAGCGGGCCCGTTTATGCCCTGGTCGGTCGAATACATACCACGCCTCCCAAACAACCACCGAATACCGCCTAGAGTAGGATGGTTGGGCTGGTATGGACCATCTTGGAAAACATGTATGCACAAGACTGCCACTCAAACAGGTCGCGGCCGTCCAACTTCACCGGCATGGTTGGACGACATAGATCGTCTCATGGCCGGTTGGACAAGCGTTGTCCTGCACACCGGCGGGCCCCCTTCACGCCTGCACAATCGACCACCTCACGACCTATACAGGGAGAAGCAAACGCTCGCCCAAATTCGGCTGGCGTGATGCTTTAAGGGTCGCAGGAAATTCCACTAAAGGTCTTAAATTGATCACGACCATCCAACCTCACCATCATGTTTGGATGTCTTAGATCAGACCCATAGCCGTCAGGAAGGTATTGGCATGTTCACCACCGGCCCAATGTGGGCCCCACATGGTCGGCCTCCCCAAAAGAGGAGCGTAGCTTGCCATTTCATCCAGCCAAAGTAGCGTGGACATGAAACCCTAATTAGGGTTTGCGGCATATCACATGTGTCGCAAATCAGTCGCGACCATCCATCTTCGCAGGCATAGATGGAGGGTGTAGATGTAGACTCAAAGGGTCCCAAGCATGTCAACACAATCGCGTGGGCCCGTCTACATGCGTGACCAATCGTCCAAGGCCGACCATGGCTAGATGTCTCGATTCGTGCGTCCAAACTAGGCATGGTCGCGCGGTTCCAATTGCAAACCGATCTCGACCACTCAACTTTGTCGGAAAAATCGAGTGGCTTAGATCACATCTCCATGGGACAGTGAGGTACGGACGTGTACACCGGCAAGCCGTATACACACATGACCGGTCGGTCTTGCCAAAAACATCTCCCATGCATGGATTCGACCAAGCTGAAAGAAGGTACTTGCGCACCTCCTATACCCTAATCTGTGGGTCACAAATGTGGGTCGCAAGTCATCTCGTCCATCCGACTTCGCCAGCTTGGAAGGACAGCCTAAGACAGGAGTTAGGCAACCAGTGAGGCATCACTACGATCACCGTCCACCACTCTTCCACATGGGGTGATCAGCCAAATCAGGGCTTGCCTGTATAGCCTCCAAATGATCACTCGAAGATGGCTGGACGTGATGCTATTTTAAGACGCTTAAATTCGTGACTTACTCCGTTAAGCCTGAAAACAGCGATGCTTCATACATGCTGAATATACTCGATGCATTACCTGCATAGAATACACACGATATTTCATAAATATCGACTTCCTAAATAACTTAGTTATTTAATCTAACATCACATGCTAATTTCTGTGGGTCCCACATCCATACATTCGAGACATCAAACATGTCACAAATTGGGGGATACATACTGGGGTATTGGTCTGGCGGTTTACAGCGTACATCGCACAACGTGCCATCACAAGAACGTGTCAGGAAGACAAGGACGGTTAGTGATGATGGGAGAAGTGGGCAAGACTAGTCGTGTGACACTAACACACACAACTCCACTACTCCATCACTCCACTTTCTCCACTTCCCATGAGAGACGTGGGTAAGGATCAATGACTTGTATAAATAGGTTCTCCTCCCTATTTCCAAAACAAGATAATGAGACAGAAGCCAAGTTTTGATACAATCGTATTCCAACACCGGAACTGATAGCTTTCATTCTGCAAGCCAGTTCAGCTTTCTGATACAAGTCATACACAACCAACACCTTCACAATCTCAAAACCTTCTTCGCTTCCCTCCCTAAGATCAACCCCATCTCCTTAACTTTGTGACCGAAGCAAGTCTGGAACGACCATTTCTTGGTTTAGGCCAGAATTGTACAGATTGATTTATCGAATCACAAGCACTCCCGTGCAGTGCATTTGTTTAGGGTTTAGATTCATTTCTCATCCACACACCCCAAATTAGCAAAACCGACAGAAATAGTTTTCACCCATAAACAACTGCACCAGAGTGCTTTGAGTTCGAGAGATCAATCTGTAGGACTCCGTCCTAAACCAAGATAATAGTCGTTCCAGAGTCAATTCGGCCACAAAGAGGGAAGAGGGTTGATCTGTAGGAGGGAAGCTGAGAAGTGTGTGAGATCAATGATGATCAAGGATTGCGAATGTGTTTAAGGTTTTTGTGAACTGTTGAGTTCGAATAAGTTCTAGTCGATTGATTGAATTCTTGAGAGTGATTGCTCGGATTAGAATTCTTCTGTCGTTAAATCGTGGATTCAGAGACTTATTTATATTGCTAGAATAGTAGACACATTGATCTCCAGTAAGTGTGATGATTGCTCGAGTGAAAGAGTGGGAAAGTGGGAAATCGTGGTTTAACCAGTTCCAGGTCGTGCAGAGACTTGGTTGATTGTCCACCCACTACTTGGCTAACTCCCTCAACTTCTTGCATGAATTACTTACATTTCTCATCGTGTACGAAAACACGTGTTGTAGGCCACCAGACCAAAACCCTAATTAAATATCCCCCATGTGACGTGATTGATGTCTCACGAACGTGGAGTCTGCAAAGCAGACGTGTATTTGATTAGTCAGTCGAGCATGATTGATAGTTCTCGAATGAGTCTAAGTATTGTTCAGTCGAGCATGATTGCTGAATGCTCTAGGATTCATGAATGAACAAGTTTGTTTGGACGTATAGTTCTCGAATGAATCGTAAGGATTCACAATCTCTTCAACGCTATTTGACCGGTCTAATGATAATCAAGAGACGATCAAGAGAAGACTTAGCCGCTAATGACTCGGCTTATCAAACAGAATCTTAATTAGTAGAAATTAATCTAACAACAAGACAGTTCAGCTTTCTGATACAAGTCATACATAGCCAACACCTTCACAATCTCAACACCTTATTCGCTTCCCTCCCTAAGATCAACCCCATCTCCTTCACTTTGTGACTGAAGCAAGTCTGGAACGACCATTTCTTGGTTTAGGCCAGAATTGTACAGATTGATTTCTCGAATCAAAAGCACTCCCGTGCAGTGCATTTGTTTAGGGTTTAGATTCATTTCTCATCCACACACCCCAAATTACCAAAACCGGCAGAAATAGTTTTCACCCATAAACAGAAGCGCAACAACATAAGAACGCTCCTCCAACGTCCCATCCTACAAAAGCATCAAGGAAGGACAACCAAGCTCGAAACACATAAACACCGACTCAACTTCAGCAGAATAACCAGGAAGAACCAGACTTTACTTTCTTCATTGAAGAGGTGATCGAGCTATTGGAAGTCTGGATCCAAGATGGTGCAATCAAACAACCTCCCGTTAGGAGAGAGCTGACATAGACGGAAATGGAGAATCCGCGCTACTGTCGCTTTCATAGGTATGCCAGTCATCCAACAAGTGATTGCAGAACTTTGAAACGCATATTAAAAGAAAATGCCGATTCAGGGAAACTGAGGACTGAAGGAGTACCCAAGAATCCTCTCCCAATTGGAACTTTCACACTCTATGAACAACCAGTCAAAGAAGTAGTTCAATTATTGATCAAGCATATCTGCGAATTTCTTTATTTGTCAAAAGCTCAAAGGAAGGACATGTTCGCGACTTTGAACCATATAGTGTCCGGGAAAAATCTGTCCATTCCAGAAGCACTTCATGAATCTACGGTCACTGACAAAGAGATGTATGACTGGGGACTTCTTACCACGATCATTTTAAAAAAAGAAAATAAGATTCAGGAGAGCGTTAGTCGATGTTGGCACGACTGTCAATATTATCCCTTTGAAGACTCTCAGAGATGCAGGCATCACTCGACAAGAAGCCACTCATGCTCCTGTCTCGGTCAGAGATCACGAAGGAATATCCAGGGATGCGTATGGTTTCATCATTCTCAAAATAAAAAATGGTTCAACCTACAAATTTCACATAATTAGGGAAGACCCAGGATATGATATGATCCTAGGACGTACGTGGATTCATGCTGAAAAGGTAACTCCAATACCTTCAATGCACATTTCTTTGTTGAAGAAAGATCTTATTCGGAAGAAATAGAGGATACTCCATCATTCGAGCATCTGGAGGAATTCAAAGCCTTGATGGAGCTAACGCAAAAACCTGAAGAAAATGCACATGCTTTCGTCAAAAGGTTCCACACTCAGGCAAGTATTATTCCCCCTCATGCTCCATATTATCAATTTTCAAACATGATGCTCTGGTTCGGGGGATTCACTCCACCAACAACTTAGATATTGCAAAATTCTATGAATGGATAACCTCACCTCAGCAATATTTCACCAAATGGTTGGACGCGGAGCCTCTCCGAATCGAGCATCTCACTATACAGTCATTGATGAAATAATGACCAAACACAACAAACAGTTCCTACATATTCTCCCTTGCACGAGTGTCCATATGTTCCGCAAGATTGGATAGCTCCACAAACATGGAATCCCACTGTATGAGGAAATTTGAACCAGCAAAAAATATTCAGGGCACGAACGATCAAGCCTAACAAATTTCATGAAGGGGATTTAGTTCTCAAAGCAACTAAACGCAATCTCCATTCAGCAAGAAAGTCTAACTGGGAAGCCTTTTATGATTGCTAAATCGACGATTAGAGGATACTACAAGTTGGCTGATATGAAGGGCAAGACGAGTGTACCAGTGATACAGGAGAATTGGATCAAAGCCTTTGACGCTGATTAAGATTTTTTGATGATGTTGTAGTAATGAGGTTCAAACTCTCGGACTTGTGAAGATTAAATTTAAAGATTTGATAAAATTATATATACAAAAATATTAAAAATGGGTGCGAGAGGTAACCAAGACACTAGATTCCACTATTATGCAAAATTGAATGATAAATATTTCAAAACTCTATTCAATTCTTAAGTCCTCTTTTATCTTTAATTCACTATCAATCATATAGATTCTCAAACATTATTTGTAAACCTTAAGCATAGATTATCAAGAGATTAAACCAAGCATAACCTATCAAACTGAATAACAAATAATTAAGACAATCATTCAAATAATTTAAAACTCTGCAAAAGCAGCGATTAGGTGAATTATATAATTAAATGAAATAGTTACCCATTTATGTTGTGTGAATAGCTTCCTCCATTGCCTTGGTTACGAGGGAATTAGCCGCTCATCATGTTGGAAAACCTCTCAAATTATTTCATTGATGCTCAAAAATGGTTTACAAATGATGAGAATATGAGAAATACAATAAAACCGGGTTTGTAACAATTATATTTGTTACAAACCAGAGAACTACGACCCTCAGTGACAAAATAAGACTGCTGCAGCTGTGTCGCAAACGCTGTAGCAAATAAGTCTGCCTGATGTACAACCCACAGCTGTGAGTCGTTATTACTGTAGAAAAACGACTGCTGGTGCAGGTCCGTTCTTCGTGTTCTTCATGTTCATCATCAGCAGCAGCAGCAGAAACCGAGTTTGGGGAAACTCGAATTTCTTCTTCTCTGGCTCTCCTCAGCCCCCCAGACTCTCGACACCCCCTCTACTCAACCCCAGCAACCTATTTATAGCCAACAGACCCATCGAATCTCGCTCATTCACTCCATATAATTCTCTTTAACTCGGCAGTAAAGAAAATATTTCTGGGAATATTTTCTTTCATGTTTCATCTTCTCACGCGTTTTCAAGCCTCCAAATTACCATATTTAACTCCTTCACGCTCCAACAGGCTGTGAGGGTCTTCCATGCACGCACAAAACACGTTGAATCTTCTCCAAATCACGTGAAACCCGTGATATACACGAACTGCCTGTTTTCAACCCGTGAATTGTTTAGCTGATTCTAGCCAATTCTGGTCGAACCAAACGCCCACAGTGTGTTTAATAGGCCATATCACAACTATCTACCAAAAATCAGCCATTGAATCTCCCTAGAACACGTTCAACAATTCGATCAAAAATCTGCAGAAGTGTTCTCCATTTTCTCGCCAAAAACAAAATTCAAATGAAGAAGATGACCTCCCCCTAATCCTGTACTGGGGTGCGAATAGCAAATGCCTTTTGGGGTTACCTGGGGTGCCCCTTAGTAATTGAGGTGCCCCTTATCCAACAGTGAGAATTCGAATAACACGTGTCCTTCGGGGCTTTTACCAACTTTTCGAGCCGAATTTTCCAAAAAATGTTTATTTTCCAAAGGTGCCTACAAACACATAAACATCAAAATTAGTACAAACTCGAGTGCCAACAATATATAGTATTAAAATCAAATTAAACACAAAAATGTGTCTATCAGACGCCCGAGACATTCATCATTTGAGGGTGTTATATGTTCAAGGCACGAACGAACGCTCGAGACACCTAATGCATTTTTAGGATTTTCTTTCACATGTATTTTTAATTCCTCCAAAATGTTCGCAACATTTGCATCCAGTATTTGAATTCAGAGTTCTTTTATTTAAATAAAAATCTTTATGAAATCTAAAAGAAAATCCTCACTCACTCGCTTATCCAAAACCAATCAAAAAATCAAAACCAAAATAAAACCTCACATCTCTCAGAAATTCAAGGTTCAAGAGATTATGGAAAGGAAACTAAAGGAAATCAACAAAGAAAGATTTTTGCTCCTCTGCAATCTTCAGGTCTCGCAAGGAAGCTTTCTCCAACTCTAGTTCTTCAATCAACTGAGCGATCTTAGCCTCCTTCTTCATCACGACATCACTTTTCAGAGTTACATTTTTCTCGACTGCTTCATTAATGGCTTTAATTCTCTCACGAAGCCATCCCACATTAAAAGCCAGTTGCTCATAATGGTCCAAATTGTACTCCCAATCAAAGAGTACATATGAAGTAACAATACTTCTAGCTCTGGTTCGTATATCGTTTATAACCCGCAAGATAACTCCTACTTGCTTGGTCGAGAAATAAATTCGTTTTGGGTATGTGGTGACGATGACATGACCATATATCTTCCATATTTCTTCATATATGCCGGCATATGTAATAGGAACACTAAATCCACCAACTAGTTCATGTGACGGGAGTAACTCACCAAATGGAGGAACGAAAGCAATCCCTGTAGTAGAATATTTATGCACCACTATGCGAGTCTCAGTCATCGGAGCATCTTCTCATATTTCTGGAGTACTCTTTTCCATCGGTGGAGGAAGAGCAGTTTCTTCCATCGTAGTTTCTTCTATTCCTGGTCCGGTTCCTTCTGTCTCTGAAGTAATGACGACTCGAGACTCCTCAATAACTTCAGTAGCAACATTCTCATGACTCTGAGGTGCGGAGATGGAAGCATCATCATCTTGATTCGTCGCATTGTTCGAATCATCATTGGCTCCATTATTCTCAACTTCGGCGTTTGGCACCTAATACGAAGATTATATGAGATTAGAACAATCCAAGCATGGAAACCAAAGGCAATCATAAAATACAGCATGTAAGTGAACTAACACTATCTAAGTTCTTTACTATACATTCAAGACATGAGCAAATAATGTGAAAGTCATAAAAACATGTTTTACAACAAGCTCGTCTGAGGAGATTTTACACTGCCCTGTATACGACGACGAACTGTGACAAATTGGTAAGGAATCTAAGGTTTAGTCATATACCATTCTCTTTATATGGATGTTTTTCTACAACATATCAAAATTTCATAATAATTGGATAAACTATCAAAGAGATGTGGCCGAAACATTGGACTACATGCCAGCTGAAAAATTTCTGGAAGCCTCCTGGAAGTTTACTGTTTCGCCTAGTTCGGCCCCTAAACATGCTCAAAACTCAAAAAGCTTCTTTAAAAAATCTTGGAAATTTCCTGGGCATGAGAAAACTGGGGTAGATCGTAGAAATCCAATATCAGGCGAAGATTCTACAGCATTTTTACTAAGAGGCTGAATTCTGGATTTTCTGGTGGCGTATTTCGGCGAAATTTCTCATGTATTCATATGGATTCCCATCCATTCATTCACAAATAAGAAATTAGATACTTCTATGAAGAGAGTACAGGAGGAACACGTACTTGAAGGGTTTCTAAGCCATTCGAAGGATTGATGTTGCCGAAACCACCATTAGTAGCATTATTATCTCCATTCGGTTCCGGGTTTTGAAGGTTCTCCATATCCTCATTCCCCAAGGAAGAATGCGCATCATCAATATGTTTTTTATCCGCGATAATCTCCTCCTGGATACATCAACAACAATTATTATTATTTCATTCAAGAAGATGCCATGATCGCTTGCATGAAAGAGATACTTACATCGACTTCTTCATCAGTGCTGGATTCCTGAATTGTTTGCCCGGGAGCAAGTTGAAGACCGTCAATGATCGATGGAGCAAAATTATGTAATAAATTAACAAATATTTGTTTTGTGATCCTAATTACGCGGATAAGGAAAGTCGTGATAAAGGAAGAACTAACAACTCACCAAAGAAGCGGTTGGGGACTGCACATTATTCGGTAACTTCCTATAATTCTTACTTTTGGGTTCTCCGCCTCGGGGACTTTCTTCAATTTCCGTGAAGTCTATATCAATCCCAAGTCTCACTACACGACCGTCCTGTGATAAAATTAATGAATTAATTAAGAGGCGATTATTATGTCTCTATAAAAGTCATAAGAAGAATACTTACTAGTGGACATCCTGGAAATACTTTTCGGTTATCACCACTGGAAGGATACTTCAAACTTGTTCGCTCAGAAAGCATCTCAACAGAAGAGGTTCTTGTACCGGAGTTTGAGCAGCCATTATAAAATCATATAAACGATCAAGTTGCTGATTCCAGAAAGTTACATAACCTGGAGTTGCATAGAAAACCCGGTCAAAGCAAGGGTACAAATATGCACGCCCATTAAAATGTGTGCAATCTAAAAAGATTTAAGTTGATCGACTGACGGTTTTTCTTTCCGAACATCTGGGACACACTGATCAAGACCCATTTGTCGAGTTGCTCTATCGATGTTATATTCCTCCACCAAAAATTTCCCATGTATTACTGATACTGAGTAACCAGGATTACAACTCAGTATGAAGGATCTCTCACCGTCACTCAGGTTTGCACCAGACTCCAAAATAACATTCTCTTCATTGTCATTAAAAGTGATCAACTGTGAGACAAAATGAGGAATCGACACCCAAGGACGAAAATTAAACTCAGAATCATTGTCTGAGACACTGGTGAGGCGTGTCTTGCGTCGAGGCTTCTTAGTAGACCAGCGTATAATCCTGGCATTATCCTTCTCAGAAAGAACATAAAGAGTATCAACATTCGGTCCTTGCAAGATGCTACGAGGAATTGGTGCATAATTCTTGAAGCGCTCCCACAATAAGGCTTGGAGAAACATTGTATTAACATATGTTTCAACTTTCAGAAAACCATTGGAAACACTGGAATCCACGACCAAAAAATCTAAATTGGAGAATAGTGAACCCATGAACAGACTACCAACAGAAAGTTTCTCACCTTGAGCTATCTTAATGGCAAAAGGAATCACGAACGGCTTCAGCAATTTTCCATTATCTTCAAATACATCTCTGGATAACCACAGGCACAAGAAAGCAACAATGTTTAATATACCATCCAGAGGTCTTTCAGGAGTTCCATCTCTCGGCCACCAGTGCTTCAACCATTTAGCATAACAAGATTTGCCGGATCATTTGTTAATATCATGCATCGTAGCTGTCAAGACATCAGATACTGCATTCTCATCTGTCGAAAGTGTTGCAGGAAAATTACGTGACAGGAAGATGCAATAAAGCAACCACATCCTCTAAATTGATGATAAATTCTCCCCACCTGCATATGAAAGTGTAGCGCCCCAAAGCTAACAGCTGACTAATCCAAGAGATTAACTAAATACAAAGGCACTAAGAATCCATAACATAAACTTAAGCATTCAATAATAAATCTGCTACAAAACTTAACTCAAAACTAGCCCCGCTCAGGAATATATATATACAAAACTTCTCTCAAGTGATACATATACAATAGTCATAGTTTGCAAATAAAATATACAACATAATAAACATAGCAGAAGTAATCTAACAAACGTCTCAAAGCTTTCGCTGCGCAACTTTGATCCGTCTCAGAAACTGAAAGTGGGAATAATTAACATTTAACTTCTAAGTAATCATAGGAAAGATTTGGAAAACAATAACGTTTTCCCAAGCATTAAAAGTGACCAAGTCACTGAAATATGCAAACATGTATACAGACAAACTCCTTCTTCAAACAATGTATAATATGGTTGTGAATTCCGAACTCGCAAATCCACACTTTATAGTTTGTATGGATGTCGACAATTCCGAACTCGCAAACTGCCGACCTATATATCATAAAAGCTCTAGGTATAAATGTGAAGGAGCATATCCTATATACCACAGGTGGAAATTATTATTTCCCATAACAATTCATGATGACAACAAAACATTACAAGTCCTTTCCAAACCGTGGAAAGATTAATAGAACTATCATAATACAAACTAAACAAAGCATGGAATGCACAGACAGAAAATACATGAAATACATGAATTTGTAAAACATAAACTTTTGTTAAAGAAACGGCAATGATTACGAAAGAGTCAAATGTATTCCCACCTCTAATATTTTGTAAAAGAAACGACAATGATTACGAAAGAGTCAAATGTATTCCCACCTCTTTTGTTGACAAGCCACGCCTACCTCGAGATCCGCGATCCACCGGTTCATCCTTTGGATCGATCGTTGTTAATATAGATAGACTAAATTTTAATCACACAAGCACTCTAAGAATTTAGCCAAAAGGCTCACACAAGGTTCATACGATTTTCAGTTATTGGCTAAGTGAAATAATTCATGGTTCCAGTTTTATCAATAATTATATGTCTTGGTATTTAATGTTCTAGGAATAAATTAATATCTACCTATACAAATGGGGTCAAATTGGGTGTCAAATGAAATCCCTCGAAAAACCCTACAACTTTGCAGAAGAAACCGAAAGCTAATTCGGACCATAAGAGGTCCAAAAATCCAAAATAACATAATCTGGCCCTAACTCTGGCTCACGGGCCAAATCGGCCTGGCCCTCCAAAACCGGCCCACGAACAATATCTACAAACTGGCCTGTCTCGTCTGATCCACTGAATCGGTCCAACTCAGCTGACTCACTGAATTGACTCGGGCAATTTAACAAACAGTGGACAGGCATTTATATACTTGTACACAGCACAAGTACTCTATTTTCGGGCTCTCTAGATTCTTCATTTTTGATCCAAAACAGTTGATACGATAGTTCTTTGGAAAGATAACAGTCTCCACTACAAGTTTCTACTTGATATCTAAAGGCAATTCCTATCATATTATGCCTTTAAAAGCCCGTTTAGTCACCTATTCAACACTGTCTCCAGGATTTCAGTCGCGACGAGTGAACTTCAAAAATTCATATCTAATTCCCTACTTATCCAAATCATGCAAACTCAAATGTCAAATAAAGATGGGACAATAATCTACAAGTCTTGTTTTATTACCCAAGACTAAATCACAACTGAAGGTATCAATAAAAATCTATATATGTTGAGAAAAAACACACTAAACGCACAAATAAATGTTTCCATGGAACTACAAATTGACTGATTCTATTTTCATATCTAATAAGAACCCATACTATTAAAAACGTATTAAGATAATGTCAAGACGTTACCTTGACTGATTAGTGATGTTCTAGCATCATATCTTTATAACATCCATACACGTCGTTATTCCCATCATTTTAATCCACTTCATCGTAAAACCTACTTAAGAACACCATGAACACTTCTTCTTCTAGTTTATCTTTCTACTGATTTCATTTAAAACTCTTTCTTTCTTAATCACTCTCTGTCTAATTCACAATCTAGCTAATAAAAATCCCTCCTTACATAAACTCTTCTCATAATCAATCTTTATTACATAACATCATCTAATGGCAACTGCAAGATGAAACTTAGCTTATATAAAGACAACTCTCTTTATTGATGTTTAGAAAATCTCTCAAAACTAAACACAAGCTCTAATCTTGCTCATATGATCAACCACAACTTTGGTGATCGTATATATATATAGAACTATGAATTCCTTTTCCTACTCCTATTACCTTATTACATGTCTTTCCTTTTCTTAAAACTAGATGACTTCTAATTCCCTTAGGATTACATCAATTGCCTTTTCTTATCATAACCAACTTGTTAGAGATTATCTTAGGCTTAATGTTGAAGTTTATCCAACATTCTCCCCCTTAAGCTTCAAATGTGCTTGTGAAAAATCTTGTATTCCTATTAATTTCCTCATCTCTTCAAACTTGATCCGAGACAATGCCTTTGTTAATATATCTGCCTTCTGCTCAGTTCCAGGTATGTGTTCTACGTTAATGACCTCCTTCTCGATGCATTCTCGTATGAAATGATACCTTTTGTGAATGTGTTTCGTCTTCCCATGAAACACTGGATTTTTAGTGAGTGCAATTGTAGACTTATTATCAATCTTGATGAGAAATTTTTCAGGTTCTCTTCCTTTGATTTCACCCAACAGTTCTTGAGGCCATATTGATTGTTTAGCTGCTTCTGTTGCGTCCATGAACTCAGCTTCACAGGATGAGAGGGCTACAGTGTCTTGCTTCTGTGAACACCATGTAATAGGTGCTTCACCTAGATAAAATATATGACCAGTTGTACCTTTTCCATCATCTTGGTCAATATTATGACTGTTGTCACTAAACCCAACAATTCCTTTTGATCCTCCTCGGCCATACTTCAATCCATAGCTGATTGTTCCTCTTAGATATCTCAATATCTACTCTATTACATCACCATGAGACTTGCATGGACTCTGCATATAACGGCTTGCTACTCCCACAGAGAAAGCCAAGTCTGGTCTTGTGTGTAACAAGTATCTAAGGCATCCAACATTTCTTCTATAACTCGTTGTATCAATCTCAGCTTCTTCTTGTGCCTTTGAAACTTTAAGTCCAAACTCCATTGGTATCTTAGTTGGATTACAAGTTTCAAGTCCTTCTTCTTTCAGAATTCTCCTTGCATAAGCTTCTTGTTTAATCTGAATCCCATTGGTATTGATGATTATGGGTCCTTTGCCTTCATCAATTACTTGACCCCATCTCATGTGAAACATTCCTGGATCCCTACTTGGTCCATCATTAGTTTCTTTCCAGTTCCAGTTTTCTTTTTCATCGAATACCACATCTCGACTCACTATTAGTTTTTTCGTTGTTGGATTGAATAATCTGTAAGCTTTGGATCCAGGCTCAATTCCTAGATGCACAAGAGTCTGAGGTCGATCATCCAGTTTCTTGAGAGTTGAAGAATCAACTTTTGTGTATGCTTTGCAACCAAACACTCTTAAATGATATATGTTTGGTTTTCTCTTTCGCAAACTTTCATATGGAGTCATGTCTTTCAGAGCTTTCGTAGGTATCCTGTTTATTAGGTATGTGGAGTGTCGTACAGCTTCTCCCCATAGATAATTAGGTACCTGCATAGCCTTTAAAGAACTTCTTGTCATCTCCATTAGAGTCCTGTTTCTCCTCTCCACCACTCCGTTTTGTTGTGGTAGCCCTCGAACCATCTTGTTCTGAGACACAGTTTTTAAGGTTCTGAAACTTATGTGTCCTAACCTTGCGTGCCACTTCCATGTCTGATCTTCCAGTCTCATATTCAGACACAATGGCCTTCCAATCATGAGACTTATCTTGTAGAGTCTATTCTGTGAGCGTGAGACTCTAACTAAAAGTCTTCCACTTGGGTCATGAACTGTTAGATAATCTTGTCGCATTCTAACATCACATCCAACTTCTGTAGCTTGTCCTAAACTTAGAATGTTGCTTTGTAAGTTTGGGATGAAGTAGATGTTTGTGACAAGCTTCTGTTCTCCGGTCTTGCTCTGAAATATAATTGATTCTTTCCCTTCAATTTCTACAGAAGATCCATACTCAAACTTCACTTGTCCTTTGATTTTCTCATTGAGTTCAGAAAAGTAGTGTCTCTTACCAGTCATGTGATTGCTGGCTCCAATATCTAAATACCAGATACCTTCTTCTCCATCATTTGATTCGTAGTTCTTTGGTATTAGTTTCCCTTCGTTTAAGAATACAACTTCGTGCATGAAAAGAACTGTATCTGCTTCCCTTGTTTCATTCTTGTTTGTTTCTTCCATCTTTTGTATTCTTTCAGGGCATACAGAGGAGAAGTGTCCTGGTTTATCACATCTGTAACAAATAATGTTTGATCTATCCTTCTTTTCTTTCCCTTGGTTTTGATCATTCTGACTTGTTGTTCTATCTTGTGAGTTAAACCTTCCTCCCCTTCCTCGGCCTCTGTTTCCTCTACCACCTCTTCCACGACCTCTTCCTCTTGTCGCAGAGTTTTGTTGGTAAGAGTTTGTGTACAAGAGTTTTCCTTGAATTTCTCCATTGTTTTCTTCATCAAGGATTCTTTCTTCATATGCTTTCAATCTTCCAATTATATCTTCATATCTAGTCTTCTTTAAATCTAAGACTTGTTTGAGAGAAGCTATGATATGAATATACTTGGATCTTGGTAAACTATTGAGAAACTTCTTTACCAGTTTATCTTCATCAATGGATTGTCCAAGTGACGCAGCTTTTGAGGCTATCTCTGATAGCTTTCCTGCAAAGCTATCAATAGTATCAGTGTCTTTCATCTTCATTCTTTAAAATTCAGACATTAAGGTTTGCAGACGGGATTCTTTAACTCGATCAGCTCCGAGATTACATGCCTTTATTGCATCCCAAATTTTCTTTGAAGTTTCCTGTTCACCAACTTGTAGAACAAGACATTCTGGTATTTCTTGAAAGAGTAATCCAATGGCAACATTGTTTTTGTCTGGGTCCAATGTACCAGGATCAATTGTTTCCCAAACTTTGTAGATAATCTCTAACAAGTTAGTTTGTGGCGTTGAGGATTAGAACTTGTATTGATAGTTGCGTGAACTGTTTTGCACCCACAATGGTGGTTTCGTTTTCCATGGCTCAGAAAACAAGCTCTGATACCAATTAATGACAACTGCAAGATGAAACTTAGCTTATATAAAGACAACTCTCTTTATTGATGTTTAGAAAATCTCTCAAAACTAAACACAAGCTCTAATCTTGCTCATATGATCAACCACAACTTTGGTGATCGTATATATATATAGAACTATGAATTCCTTTTCCTAGTCCTATTACCTTATTACATGTCTTTCCTTTTCTTAAAACTAGATGACTTCTAATTCCCTTAGGATTACATCAATTGCCTTTTCTTATCCTAACCAACTTGTTAGAGATTATCTTAGGCTTAATGTTGAAGTTTATCCAACATCATCATCCTCTTTAGTCTTTCCACAAAAGCTCTCTCTTCTTTCTAAACCCATCTCAATCTTAATAACCAATCCCTAGTTTTAGTTTCCTTTTAAACTTGACAATCCTTCCTCTCTCCAGCTCTCTGTTTCTCTACGAACAGTCCACCACCTCCTTTACTACATTTCTTCACGTGAAGGAGATGGACACTTAATTATTAAGTAATTACTCCACTTCCACACCAATTGATTTACTATTGCTAATCTTCAGTTTTTATTACGGGCTAACCATTTACTGATTAAAGGTACTGTTATTTAAGAGGTCCGGTCAACGGTCAATAGGTCAAGGTTCGTCGGTCAACGGCAGGTTGACTAATTTCTACTTCATCTTCCGAGTCTCGTATCTTCTTCGTCCGATATCCAGTTTATGCGTATGAGTAGTCCATTCCGCCTAACTTTTCGAGATATGTCCAACGGTACTAGTTTCGTATCTAAATCGTTGTTATATTAATTCCTATTAATTAACGTTCGTGTAAAACTAATCGAGTTATTATCGGTTAAAATGTCTCTTGACTGGTCTAATAACGTTGACGAGCTTGAAAGTCCTTAAAGAAAGTATGAGTAGGAACACACTAGCGAGCGAGCAAAGATACTATATCTCTCACATCATGGTAAACTGACAAATCTCCAGCTGCTTGAATAGCTCGTGTCACCTGTGCACGATCCAACATGGTTCTCACATGACTATACCCCAACATATGAACCGGAGAAGTCTGTTAAAGGTTTTAGAGAATGCTTGAAGTCTATGTGTGAACCAGCATAATGTCCTCCTTGTAGATAAAATCGAATAGTCCGTCGAGGAGACACCAATTTTTCCTGAACAATATCCATGGGATCTGTAAGAAGACGAAACGAGGAACCCGAGAGACGTTTTTCAGGTCTATATTGAACCTCAAAGAAATCGTTATCAGTGTTTGGAATATTCTTTGTTCCAGTTGTTTCTTCTTCTTCTTCGTCAACAGAAGTTCTATCTACAGAGGTATCATTTCTTGAGGTTGCAATTGTGGAAGTATCATCTCTGGAAGCATCATCTTTGGAAGTGTCATCATGAGAATCAGTCATCTTTGCGAAATTACTGTGACATCCATACAACACTTCTGCTTCAGCACATCATTCAACAAAACAATGGATCATGGAATAAAAGTGCGCATCTACAAAAACGGTAACAATTTAACTCTTACATGTTTACAGTTTCACTAGCTGCAGTGACTATAACACGAAAATTTTGAGTGTCTGTTCGCTTCTTTAAACCTGCAAAGACGAACAAAAAAAATTTCATTACTCAAAATCATAACTTGGTTTTCATGTGAGCAATTCACGAAATTTCATCATATGAGCAATTCACATAATTTTCACCGTGTGAGCAATTTTCACCGGATAAACATTCATTGATTTTCGAGCATACGCTATTAAATCACAAAATCCATGAACATGTTATTTCATCAATAATTGTTTGCTTCTAGCAATTGTTAAAGATCAAAATTTGATTTTTCAAAATTTTAAGATTTTGTGATAACTCACGAACGTTTAAAAAAAATTCTTTTAACGTGAACAGGTCACGTATATAAGCATAAAAAAAATCCGCTCGAATGAGCGTTCATCCATCAAACAGAGTCTTTTCTATTTTTGTAAAGGTCCACATATTCCGAATAAATCTTTTTTTTCGTGAAAGCTCACAAACGAAATTTTATCATTAGACGCGGGTCTATTTAAAAAAGAATCTCTTCTAAGTTAGGGATCATTGCTCGTTTATTAAACTAAGGAACGAACGTCCGTTCCTAAAACAAGGGTTTCATATAAAAACTCACGTCTACATATGCATATGTATATATCTTCTAGCATGATCAAATCATGAACAACTCACGGATTTTAAAAAAAAATAATATTCGGACTTACCTGGTCGGCGCCAGCCGGAACTTGGTCGGACGGTGGTCGGTGACGGTCGGCGGTGGCTGAATTCCAGCGAATTTTTTTTCTCCTCCTCTGCTCAGACGTGAGTAGGTCAAAGGGAGAGTGGTCGGTTGGCGAAGAATAAATAAATAATTTTTTTTAGGGCTTCTTCCCTTTTATATCAATTTTATTTCCAAAAACCTAACAAGGATTTCCTTTTTTGGGCCCGGGCCCGTAAACGCTAAACCGACCAAAACTAGACGTCTGACCATCTAAATCAGCAGTGTCTCGTGTCTTCGTGCTCATGGGATGACACTCTATCATACTACCAGAGTCCTTATCTGGGCATTTTCTCGTACATGACATCATTGGAGCAAATCGGGGATTCTGAAAATGCCTTTGTACGACTAAGTTCAACTACTTATCTCTTCTACTAGAAAATCACCATCTTGTGCTTACCACGGAACATGACTGTCCCTCACTAAGCAGGGGACTTAATGTTGATGGTGGATTTTCGGAAAGGGCTAAAATCGTAAAATCATGATACTGCATGTTTCTGACCCGGCTTCAGGAATGTATGTGACGATTCATATTTTATGATATGTGAACCGTTTAACGATCTCTAACTGAGCGAACATTCCTCTCAGAGCTATATATGATGAATATGTTTCTCGAAAGGTCTCCCAGCTGAACGTTTGATTCTTCACACATTTCATCATCACCTCTACACAGAATCAAAATGATTGGGCGGCTCCTAGTAATAATGTTTGTTAGAGAGCTTAACGCCTTCAGGACGTCAAGCTGCTCGTTGTTCCCTTACTATGCAGAGAGTCGTGTATAGAATCTCCTAATAATGATTGCGCGGTTCGTAGACATAATGTTTGTTAGAGAGATTAACGCCTTCAGGACGTCACGCTGCTCGTTGTTCCCTGCCTATACACCCCCCAGAACGAATATAATGCTTCAATTATCTCGTATCTCGATTCTGCAAATAGATTAATTATACCGTGTCATTCATCAACTGAATTCCTAGAAAATATTTTATTATATCTCATTACCCCGTTCCATGGCTGATCCTCAGCTGGATTCCATGGATTAGTAATAGATAATCTATTATATCTCATTACTCTGTTCCCTGAATCCCCAGCTGGATTCCATGGATTAGTAATAGATACTCAACTCATTTTACTACTTCGTTTCATGAATCATTATCAGCTGAATTTCATGAATTAGTAATAAATATTCAACAATCGGGCATCTGAGCCACCACCGAGTAAGCCCCGAGAAAATTGTGCAAGTGTAATTGACAATAATGCACGAACGAGCATTCAAATTAAAATACGGACGAACGAGGAACTTATGAAGGAAAATAATATTAAATAAAATAAACAAGAGGCGTGGGACCGGGACCACCGGCCTACCAGTCATGCCGCCGTGGTCGGTCCCCCTCTTCCGCTATTTTATTTTATTTTAATATTTCCCTCATCTTATGAAGACTCCTTCATTTGAGAAAACTCTCTCGTTTGAGCGAGACTCTTAGTTTCTCCATACTTTCATCAAACAAAAATAGGGAAAGGTGTCACGGGACCGGGCTACCTAGACGGCCGACCATGCTCTAGCCGTGGCCAGTCCCACACCTTACAATCCCTTATTTTTTCATATTATTATTTCCTTCATCTCATGGAATTCCATCGTTTGAGCGAAAACCCTAGTTTTTCAATATTTTCTCAAATATTGCTCAAACCATGAAAAAGCCAAAAGTCAAATGGTCACATGACCGACTAGGCTTCTCACGTAAATACCAGGTGTTTTCATTTTTTCGAATCTTCATCGTTTTCAAGGCAATCAATCCGTTAATACCACGTGTTTTCATTACCCAGATATCCAAATGATTGGTGTTTCAATCATTTTCATTTTCATCTACGGTTAGTTTTTCAGTTTTCACCCTCGTTATTCAATTCTTTTGTTGATTGGAATTCTTTTAGGTCTACAATGAATCCTGTAATTGTAGATCTTTCAAAAACCCCTGAAATCCATCTATCGATAAATTTGGTGAATGAGAAAAATGATTTACCATATGAAGCCTGGAAATATTCATTAATTGGTCGTTTAGATTTTGTTCACCTTAAATTTTCGGATGCTGCAACGATTCTTCGGAATCAATGGAAGCTAAAAGACAAATACCAACTTATTCCACTGGGCAAAGGTTTCTTCACTATCAAATTATCAAGCATTGAAGATAAAGAGTATATTACTTCTGGTAAATGGGAGGTTCAAGACCAGGTTCTTAGGGTTAGGAACTGGATTCCAAATTTCCGTCCTGAAAATCAAAGAACATCTAAAGCTATGGTATGGGTTCACTATCGAGGGCTTAGTTTGGAGTATTGGGATGAAGAAACTTTATTTACTATTATTAGAGCAATTGGAACTCCTATCAAAGTTGATGCAGCTACCTTACAATACCAGAGTGGATATTATGCAAAAGTTTTGATTGAGATTGATTTAGCTAAAACAATTCCCAATAAGCTTTGGATAATTACTAAGTATGGAGCATTCTCTCAGGGTGTAACTCTTACCAAAATTCCTAAATTTTGTACTAAATGCAAAATTGTGGGTCACGTAACTGCAGAATGCAGAGTTTCACAACAATCTTCAAAAGCATGAAGTTCTAATCAGGTGGAGAAGGTGATTATTATTGAACAAAATCAAAGCTCTCCATCCTCAAGTTTGATGCCTTCTGAGCAGCAAAAATCCAGTCAAGTTCAAAATCCTCATAACTCTGGTAATTCATTCTACTATACCCCCAATAAATTTAGACATTGCTAAACTTGTTCAGCATCCTCATGTTCCCATGGAAAACCATTCAACTGAAGTTACTGAGATAAATTCTGATATGAATGTTATCAATTCTACTGTTGATATCAAAGTTACACATAACCCCTTTGAAGTATTACAAGAAAATGATAATGAGCTTACAGAACCTGAAGATGGGGAAATTAAGGAAATTAATGCAACCAACCTTTTAGAATTTGGTACTATCCCTCAAAATATTATTATTATCCCAAGAATTTCAACTAGCTCTCAGTCAAGTGAAGAAGTGGGTTCTTATAAATCTTCAAAGAAAAAGCCTCATCTAAAGCCAGCAGTTGTCACAAGAAAATCTAGTAAAGAATCTCTTAAGCATATGATTGATAAGGGGAGTTTATCTCCTCAGCCACCACCTTTTAAATGAAGGTAATCTTTTGGAATATTAGAGGCCTTAAAAGACAAAAGGCCAAAGACGAATTGAGAAGTTTAGTTAACTCCAATAATCCTTCTCTTGTATGGATTGTTGAACCCAAAATTAAATCTTCAAATTTTCATTTTAAGCTTCCTGGGATGCATCATTAAATAATTCATAACTCTAAGGATAACTCTAAAGGTAATATTTGGCTTTTTTGGAATTCTTCAATTTCTGCTCCTTCTGTTATCAAGGTAACTAGTCAGTGCATTACTGTTGAAGTAGGTGATGTCCTTGTCACTAGAGTTCATGCCAATTCATATACTATCAACAGAAGAGAATTGTAGCAAGACTTATCTGATATTAGTCTTATGAATAAGACATGGCTAGTGCTGGGAGATTTTAACACTATTTTGTCTATTGATGAAAAAAGAGGAGGTAGAAGTCCTATTTCAACAGCAATGAAAAATTTCCAGGATTGTGTAGATTTTTGTGGTTTGTTACAAGCTCCTAAAAATGGGCTAGATTTTTCTTGGTGTAATGGGAGAGCTGGCAGCAAGAGGATTCTCTACAACCTTGACAGAGCCTTATATAACTTAAAATGGTTGGATAAATTTAATGTGGCATTATAAATTTGGTAATAGAGGGATTTCTGATCATAGTCCTCTTCTGGGTTCTGATGCTATCATTCCTAGAGCTCCTAATCCTCCTTTTAGATTTCAAAAAATGTGGTTGAACTACCCAAATTTCCTGCAAGTACTCTGGAATTCTTGGAATGAAGAAATTTATGTAATCCCATTTATGTGTTCATGAATAAGCTCAAAAGACTAAAAAAGTTTTTAAAAGTGTGGAATTGGGAGGTCTTTGGTGATGTTAAGGATACTCTTAAAAAAGCAGAAGAAAGTGTATTGGAGGAAACTCTAAAGTCTAATAGTGACCCCACTAACATCAACCTGCTAAATAACTTGGTTACTGCTAGAGGACTTTGTGATATGGATGCAAACAATTATAATACTTTTCTTAGGGACAAGGCAAGAATTAGCTGGATTCAAGATGGTGATGTTAACTCTAAATTCTTCCATACAAGCATCAAGTTAAGACAAGCTCAAAATGCTATTTATGAAATTGAAGACTCTTCTGGCAATATTATTACTGATCAACTGGGTATTTCTAATGTTCTTATTGATTACTTCAGCACCAAATTTTCTCACCAAAATGTTAATATACATGTTTCTTTTTTTGAAGCTGCTCCAACTGTCATAACTGATGAAGATAATTCCTTTCTGGAAAAAGTACCCTATGAAGAAGATATCAAAAATGCAGTTTTTGCTCCGGGGCCTGATGGGTTTACTGGTATTTTTTACAGGTTTGTTTGGGAAGTAATAAAAACTGATTTAGTAACTGCAGTGCAGTATTTCTGGGAGAACAACTTTATTCCTAGTGTGATGAACTCCAATTTTCTTATTCTGATTCCTAAAGTTCATGGAGCTAAGAATGCTAAGCAGTTTAGACCTATTGGTCTCAGCAATTTCTGCTTCAAAGTTATTACTAAGATTGTTACCATGAGAATCAGCCAATACTTACCAAAAATAATTTCTCCTCAGAAATGTGCCTTCATCAAAAATAGGAATATCCATGAACAAGTCTTGCTTGCTTCTGAGCTAGTGAATGAATTATCAGTTAAAAGAAGAGGAGGCAACTTGGGTTTAAAATTAGATATCTCTCAGGCTTATGATACTATGAGCTGGGATTTTCTTTATAAAGCTCTTACAAGATATGGTTTTTCCAAGAAGTTCTGTGATTGGATTATGGTCCTTCTTAAAACTACAAAATTATCAATCATGTTAAATGGAGGCTCTATTGGATTCTTTGGTGTTGGCAGAGGCTTAAAGCAAGGTGATCCCCTTTCTCCAATTCTTTTTATTCTTGCTGAAGATATTTTAAGTAGGAACATTCACAAACTAGTTCATGAGAGGAAAATTCAACCCATGGTGATAAGAAATGGCATTCATCCCGCTCATTTACTCTTTGTTGATGATATTTTCTTGTTCTGCAATGGAAACATGAGAAGCATTACTCATCTTAGAAATATTCTAATGGAATATCTAGCTGCTTCTGGTCAGATTATTTATACTTCTAAAAGTAGATGCTTTGTGGGTGGTACTTCATCTGTTAGAAAGAGACAAATTGCTGATTTTTTCCATATGGATATCTCTAATTTCCCTGACAAATATCTTGGTGTTATCCTGGTTCAAGGGAAGGTAAAATCAGCTCATCTTTGGCACCTAGTGGAGTATATACAACAAATACTTTCTACTTGGAGTGGAAGGTTATTAAGCTTTCAAGCTAGATTAACTCTGGTAAAATCGGTTCTCTGCAGTATTCCAGTGTATAATATGTCAATCTATAAGTGGCCAAGAAAGGTTTTGAAAACCTGTGAAAGAATCATTAAAAATTACTTGTGGTCTGGGAATGTTGAAGATAAAAAGTGTGTTACTCTAAAATGGAACAAAGTTTATACTTCATTTGAAGAAGGTGGGTTGGGGATAAGAAGGCTAGAAGACATGAACAAAGCTCTTTTAATGAAGTTTCTCTGGAAAGTGCTTCAATCTGAAGATGAATGGGGTCTTTTCTTCTTAATTAAATACATTGATAAATTTGGAAATTGGACTTCTTATTATAAAAGGTCTTCCACTTGGCCTGGCATTAAATGGATATTACAAGATTTTAATGAGCTTACTAGATGGGCAATTGGGGATGGGAAAAAAATTTCTCTATGGAATGACAGATGGATTTATGATGAACCCATAAGTAAATTATATCCATCTCACCCCCTGATCTCTCAAAATCCTAACCTAAAAGTTAGCAGCTTAATTGTGAATGGTCAATGGATGATTCCTGAAGAATATCTCCGGCTTTTTCATGTTGAACATCTCCCTGTTCTTAGACAAGGTGCATATACTCTAATTTAGTACAATAATCATTCTGGTTCTTTTATTGTTGCTGATGCAGTTAAAAGACTCAGTCCTCCCATGCCTAAGTTGCACTGGTACAAAAAGATTTGGAATTCAGCTGTCTTACCCTCTACTTCTGCCAACATCTGGAAAATTACAAGAGAAGCTTGTGCAACTGATGAAAATTTGACTAAAAAGGGGTTCAACATGGTCTATAGGTGCTATATTTGCCAAAATGATACTGATTCTCTGAACCATATCTTATGGAATTGCAATTTCAGCAAGTTTCTTTGGAGCTGGCTGGGAGGTATTTTTCATTATCTCAATCCACTTTCTTTTGAAGATGTCTTAAAGAGCAGCAAAACTTCTAGTCTTATAATAAAAGAATTATGGGCCATTTGGTCTTATACTCTTATAGTTGAATTGTGGTTCTTAAGGAACAACATCTGTTTTGAGAATGCAATACCAAATCTTACAAGGATAAAACACAAAATCATGAAAACTGCTCAGGACTGTAAAACAAGAATGAAAGGTATGATGTGGGGAACTGATATTGAAATTCAAATATTGAATTTATTTCAGATTCATTACTGTAATCTGAAGACCATATGAATTATTGAAATCTTCTTCCATCTCCTTAATTTGGATGAAACTCTTCTATGTTGTGATGGTGCTTCAAGGGGAAATCCAGGTCATGATGGATATGGTTTTATTGTCAGAATTCATACATGTGCTTTCATATATGCTGAATCAGGTGGTTTGGGTTTTCTTTCAAATTACATTGCTAAATTTATTGCAAGCATTTGTGCTCTGGAATGGGCTTTGAATAATCATAAATACAAGGTAATTCTGCAGACAGATTCCAAAGCTTGTGTTGTTGCTTTGATGAACAATAAAGTACCTTGGTTTCTGGTAGCTAGATGGCAGAGAGTTGTTACTGGGCTTCATTCCATTTGCTACAGACATGTTTATAGAGAGGTGAATTTTTCAGCTGACCATTTTGCAAAGAAGGGTGTGTTTCTTCCTAAAGGTCAGTTCAGAGATACAATGCTAGACCTACTTCTCTTACTCATATGGAATTCCCTGACATACCCTATTATAGGTTTGCTCAAGTTTTTTTTCCTTGTTTAGCCTTTTTTAGTTTTTTGTTTCTTTCTTTTCTATGATGGGCCTTGTTTGGTCTTGTACTTCAGCCTTTGGTGTCTCACCCTTCACTGGAGAAGGTGTTCGCGCTTTCGTCCCCGGCAAAGCCATTGCTAATGATGTTTCACGTAAACGTACTAAGTACTTGGAAAAATGTGTTTCACATGGTTATGGTTTAGGCGTTCTAGCTTTCTCTACTTTGGGAGATCTTGGTGATGATACCTTGTGTTTTTTCAAGCGTTTGAAAAATCGCTAGTAGTGGAGTAGGTAGTTTTATTTTTCATAGATTAGGTGTTGCTATTCAAAAAGGCGTTGGGTCTCAGCTTGTTGCTAGGATACCAACCAAGGTTTTGTAAGAGTCTTGAACTCTTTTTATTATAAAAAAAAAAAAGTTCTACTTGCTCATTCAAGAAAAATTGATAGTTTCAGTCAAGGTCAAACTCTTCTGAAAATCCAAAATATTGCTCAAACGCGCACCATAAAATACCAAAACTCTCAGGACTAGACGCGAGCAGTATGGTGACACAGGCATGCCAGCTTGACCGACCAAGGTCGACCCTTAGGCTTGCAAGGATCCGGTCCCACATTCTTTCATAATATTGACCTAATTATCTCTCAATTGTTCATATTGAGTCCAAACTCTCTCCAAACAACTTGGGACTCGCTCAATCGACCGTCAGCTGGTCCCACGACCACCAAAGGCTGGTCCCATGACCACTTGGTAGGTCCCTCATCTCTCCATAACTAGGTTTTACCACCTAACGCTCACACGAGAACTAATTTAATAAATGATTAAACCAACATTTGACCATCCTTTCACCAACTGGTCAACAAAAGACTTTGGTGCATGCTCACTCGAGCACTTGGGCGCTACATAGTCGACCATCATCCCATGTAGCCGGTCCCTCTTTCACTCAATGACTCATTTTCAGTAAATCATCAATTGATCAAGATTAGGGCTTCGAACGAATGCTCTGCAAATCATAATTCTGAGCAAGTTCAAACACTAAAAAATTTATGTTGATCCAGCAATATGGGTTAAATATATAATACTCGGTCCAGCTACCAATATTTTAATTAATATTGTATTTGGTCACGTTACCAATAATTCATCAAATGAGCAATACTTGCTCAGATGCTCGAATATTGATTCAATTATCATTATTCAGTAATTTATCAAATGAGCAATACTTGCTCAGTTGTTCGAATATTGATTCAACTATAAATATTTTATCAAATGAGCAATACTTGCTCAGATGCTCGAATATTGATTCAATTATCAATATTCAGTAATTTATCGAATGAGAAATACTTGCTCAGACGCTCAAATATTGATCCAACTATCAATATTCAACAATTCATCATACGAGCACTCAGACTATCAATATTTATTATATTGACTCAACTATCAACATCATTCATGTGACACCCCAAATACTAAAGCTGCTTAGCTGATAGGATTGTAACCTAATTGAACCATCAAAACTAGATTACTGATTTTAAGAGTCATAGTTTGAGAAAGTGCTAATAACAAACCCAAACTCTCTGATATTGTATAAATGAAAGTCTTCCGAGTTCTAAGAATATATTAATGTGTTGTTCACAGAATAAGAAAGAATACATGTAGTAAATAATGCACAATCATGTTGTAACACTAAAACATGCCAATACTAAAAAGATGCATTTCTAACTCTCCTTGATTCAGTTCAAATACTAAATTCACTATCTCTATTTCCAATTTCAAATACATAATCTTATAGCTCATAAACCACTACAATCCTATAATTCAACTCAACTAACTATTACAGCTCTATCTGCAACTATTATTGCTCACCACTATCTTAAACCATGTCATATTCATCACTTGGACACTGCACAATCTTTGCTCCCTTTGTAGCCTCAACTTCGGATGTAATCTAAGCATTCATACTTCATACTTCCACCAGCTACCCCCTCTAAGGTCTTGCTTTCATCAATCATTACAAATCTGTAATCCCCATCTCTAGATAACCTTTTCTTCACATCTATTTATAGCTTCGAGAACTAGGCATATCCCACTTGTATCTGCAGTTGCTTACTATTTCATTCTCTATGATCAAATCATACACTCATAGCCATCCATCAACCCAACATCTACGTATTCTTTACACAGTGATTCCCAACCTGAACAACTACTGCTTACAATTCCAGTTCCAGCCCAAGGTTCTGCAATACCAACATCTTCAACGAAATCATTACACATAGTAGTAGTATATGTTCTTCTACTAACTTTTGGGTTATATCTAAAGTTCACCAACACTAACAGAACCACCACCATTACCAACTCATTTCTTTCTTCACCTCCACCAGTTACATGATCTGTAGCTTCCTCTTAATCAACTTTAACCACATTGCATACAACACCAATAACTTCTCCATGTTTCCTGCACAGTTTATACATCTGTCTAGCACATTCATCTAATTCCTTTCATTTATCAACACTAATACTTCACAAACGCATCAACTGTAATTCAACTTATCCATCCATGCATCATTAACTCATTCATTCGTTCATAACTTAAAAATACAGTCCTTCTTCCTCCATGATAGTCATTTCCAACCATCCACTAATCACTAACAAATCCATTCTCACGACTCTAAACATCACCTACAACTACAAGACCACCAATATAGAACTATAATCGTGTTGATGGTGGTTTTTAGCTTAGGGTTAAAATTGTAAAACCTTGCATCTGATGTAACGTCACTATGTCATGAAACGGAGCCATGAGTGTTAACCTCTCCACTGGCATATTTATTGATCCGTTCAATATATTTACATGAAATTTATCCAGACTGGCACATGTAGCAATTATCCCAGATGTTCTGTAAATTTCGGCGCCTTGCCTATATTACTTATTAATATAAGATTCACTGAGTACTTTCATGTGCTATGTTCCCCGACAGAACCCTTAATATCGATATGGCATGACGGATTTGTGTTCACTCGCAACAGAGTAGCACGGACCTCCAAGTACCAAGGTTAAGGCCTTTGCGCAAAATATTCAGTTAGAAAGAAAAGAATAAACAGAGCCACGGAGTAGGAGAAACAACGAGGGAAGCGTGGCCATGCCATAGGCTAGCCGGCGCCACTTGGCCACGCCCCATGCTACCCAAACGGCCCTTATTCCTTTGTCGACCAATCAGATCGCTTTAAAACCGCCACTGTGTACTGGAAGTGTGGCCACGCCCTTGCTTGTCGGCCCCCTTTCCATTGACCAATTAGGTCGTTCTAAATGCGCCACATGCATTTATAATGAGGCCGGCCCCATGCTGCTTGCCATCCCCCTTTCCATCGACCAATCAGGTCGCTTTAAATCCGCCACGGTGCACTGGAAGTGTGGCCACGCCCTTGCTTTCCCCCCCCCCCCCCCCCCTTTCCATCGACCAATCAGGTCGCCCTAAATGTGCCACACGCATTTAGAATGAGGCCGACCCCATGTTGCTTGTCGTCCCCCTTCCCATCGACCAATCAGGTCACTCTAAACTTGCCACACGCACACCAGAAATGTGGTCAGGCCCGCGTTTGGACGACCCCTCTTTAATCGACCAATCAGGTCGCTCTAAACCTGCCACGGTATTAAAAGAGGCAAAGTTGCGCCAGATGGTCAAAATGCCAAATTGAATTTTCAAAAGTCGCGCCAATACGCTAATTGGCATGCCAAACATGCCTAACGCGCCACTTTGCCACAGAAACATGCCAAACGTGGCAACTTACCATAAATAGCGCGCCAATATGCTAACCCACTCCTTGTTCATGGCAAAACGCCATAATATATTCAATTAGGGTATTCCAAACACGGCTCTGCTTTAGTGGCGTTAGTCCTAACCATAATTTCCAGTCGTGGTGCAAATCATGCCACTTCGGGCCCCACAACATGCCACGAACCAAACAGGACCCAGGAAACCCTAATAATGGCGTCATGACATGGCCACCCGTGGGAATCCTGCTCTTGTGGTCATTTCCACATGATGGCCTGGCTATGGTTCCTTTGGCGTGGCTATGTCACCGTTTGCACAAAACATCGATGTGCAATGGCCACATGCCATATGTCACACGCGCGTTTGCGCTAATTAGAGTTTTGACGTACCAAACCCTAGTTTAGGCAATGTTGCTACGCCAACCAAGCCAAGTAATGTTTCCCAGAACACTGGGATTGATGTGGCAACATGGCCAATGTTTCCATGCCAATGTGCCAAAATCTAGCGGCCATGGCTACGCCAGACGCTACTTCGTGCCACTGGCATGTGCTAACTATGCCAGCCACGCCACCATCATGCCGCACGCCCTGAATAGGGTTGCGATACGCCAAACCCTAATTTAGCCAAAAGTTGCCATGCCAACTGAGTTCAGTAAAGTCCTTAAGATTAACTTAGTATCAGGGCCAATGTTACCGAAGTCATATTTGGGTCTAAAACCAATATGCCACAACAGTTGCCACGGCTATGCCACTGGCACGCCGCCACGCCATGGATACACCAGACGCCACTATGCCAATGGCGCCACTTTGTTATACAACAATATATGGACATAATCAATGGCCATCCTTACTCTTGAGATGCAATCTCAGCCATCCAAGTTCGCCACCGAACTGACGGACTTGTGGCAAGTTTTAAGCGACCATCCGCTTAAATCTCGTGTCCATGGCTACGCCAGGTGCCACTTATACCACCGTGCCACTGGCATGCACGAGTTATGTGTGGCATGTCGCAGTGCCACTGGCATACACCAAAAACGCCACCGTGCCATTACTAGGCGCCAACAGAAGGTAACCATAATCAACGGCTACCCTTCCTCATGAGATGTAATCTCAGCCATCCAAGTTCGCCACCGAATTGACGGACTTGTGGCAAGTTTTAGGCGATCAGCCAAGACGTGCCTAATAGCATCACATGCTATTTTCCTGCGGAAAGACTCTTGACTTTGACTTGCCACACATAGCAACCTGCTACACGTTTTCCACGAAAACACTCGAGACATCAAACATGTCACAAACTGGGGGATACTCATCAGGATATTGGTATGGTGGTTTACAGCGTGTGGCATGCAATACGCCCGTTATAAGAAAGTATCATGAAGCGGGACAATTAGTGGCGGCAAGAAGTAACGGGTGTAAACGGATCCACTTCCTTCATCATGGAAGCATGGGTTTCTGACGGTTATACGTTACTTCATTCTTCCACCACTCAATCGTTCTCACTTCCTACGAGACCAGGATACGTTTCAATATGACTTGTATAAATAGGCTTCACCTATTTTCACCAAAAAACAAGTTTTGGTCAGAGAACAACACAGTATCCAGAAATCACCTGATAGCTTTCCATTCTGCTAGCCAGTTCTACTTTCTGATACAAGTCGTAAACAACCACACCTTCAGAATCAACGATTCTGGTCTCAACACTTTCTGCGCTTCCCTCCCTAATACCAACCCTTCTCCTTCACTTTGTGACCGAAGCAAGCCTGGAACGACCATTTCTTGGTTTAGGATAGGATTGTAAAGATTGATCTCTCGAATCAAAAGTACTCCCGTACAGTGCATTGTTTAGGGTTTAGACTCGTTTCTCATCCACACAAAATTACCAAAATCGGCAGAAGCAGTTTTCACCCACAAACAACTCCATTCTGCAACTTCAACTTCTTTAAATCATTACCCTTGTGACCCTGCCATATCAATATCTCAACCACCATTCCAAAACCTTGTACTCACTACAACCTTTATTAGAATCAACCACCCCTAATTACCTCATCTGCAAAACCCAACACAGGAAACCCTAATTCTAGAAAACCCTAATTCATGTGAAATCTAAATTGAACTCAAACAACAATTCTACATTATACCCAAACAAAACCCATCTCTAATTACTCAATTAATTAATCTAATTCACACAATTGAATCTTTAATTGAAAAGAAACCCTAATTTACCTGATTTGGGGAAGAACATCATTTTCAGCTTCAAATTCCACCTTAACTCTTGATTTGTGGCAAACCCATCTTCAATCAATCCTCTTAAGCATCAATTTCATCTTCCCGTACTTTTCTTACAAACCCTCAAATTACAGCAACTCAATCTTCTTCTTCCCCTGTGAATACCATCTCAACGAAACCCTTAAACCATTTCTAATTAATTTCCACTAAGATCTAGAACATCAACCTTCATCACCCGTAAAGATTTTTCAAACGAAATCACTCGATTTATAGTCGATGGGAAAACGAGAAGAAGAAGAACATATAAGAAGAAGAAAGAGAAAGGAAAGAGAAATGAAAAAGAGAATGAGTCGAGTTCTTCTCGACACGTTTGGTTTTATCCAAACCAACGGCTTTACGAAGTCACACATAAACTGGATAAGTTCAGCCGCAGACGGCCTAATACCAAAAGACTATTTTTCCCTTCATACAAATTCGATGTTATCTTCTTTGTCCGGTGCCCGAGTGACACGCTCGAGTATCCCATTGCGCATAACTTTTCGAGATCTATTCAACGGTACTAGTTTCGTATCCAGATTGTTCTTAGATTAATTTCTACTAATTAAGATTCTGTTTGATAAGCCGAGTCATTAGCGGCTAAGTCTTCTCTTGATCGTCTCTTGATTATCATTAGACCGGTCAAATAGCGTTGAAGAGATTGTGAATCCTTACGATTCATTCGAGAACTATACGTCCAAACAAACTTGTTCATTCATGAATCCTAGAACATTCCGCAATCATGCTCGACTGAACAATACTTAGACTCATTCGAGAACTATCAATCATGCTCGACTGACTAATCAAATACACGTCTGCTTTGCAGACTCCACGTTCGTGAGACATCAATCACGTCACATGGGGGATATTTAATTAGGGTTTTGGTCTGGTGGCCTACAACACGTGTTTTCGTACACGATGAGAAATGTAAGTAATTCATGCAAGAAGTTGAGGGAGTTAGCCAAGTAGTGGGTGGACAATCAACCAAGTCTCTGCACGACCTGGAACTGGTTAAACCACGATTTCCCACTTTCCCACTCTTTCACTCGAGCAATCATCACACTTACTGGAGATCAATGTGTCTACTATTCTAGCAATATAAATAAGTCTCTGAATCCACGATTTAACGACAGAAGAATTCTAATCCGAGCAATCACTCTCAAGAATTCAATCAATCGACTAGAACTTATTCGAACTCAACAGTTCACAAAAACCTTAAACACATTCGCAATCCTTGATCATCATTGATCTCACACACTTCTCAGCTTCCCTCCTACAGATCAACCCTCTTCCCTCTTTGTGGCCGAATTGACTCTGGAACGACTATTATCTTGGTTTAGGACGGAGTCCTACAGATTGATCTCTCGAACTCAAAGCACTCTGGTGCAGTTGTTTATGGGTGAAAACTATTTCTGTCGGTTTTGCTAATTTGGGGTGTGTGGATGAGAAATGAATCTAAACCCTAAACAAATGCACTGCACGGGAGTGCTTGTGATTCGATAAATCAATCTGTACAATTCTGGCCTAAACCAAGAAATGGTCGTTCCAGACTTGCTTCGGTCACAAAGTTAAGGAGATGGGGTTGATCTTAGGGAGGGAAGCGAAGAAGGTTTTGAGATTGTGAAGGTGTTGGTTGTGTATGACTTGTATCAGAAAGCTGAACTGGCTTGCAGAATGAAAGCTATCAGTTCCGGTGTTGGAATACGATTGTATCAAAACTTGGCTTCTGTCTCATTATCTTGTTTTGGAAATAGGGAGGAGAACCTATTTATACAAGTCATTGATCCTTACCCACGTCTCTCATGGGAAGTGGAGAAAGTGGAGTGATGGAGTAGTGGAGTTGTGTGTGTTAGTGTCACACGACTAGTCTTGCCCACTTCTCCCATCATCACTAACCGTCCTTGTCTTCCTGACACGTTCTTGTGATGGCACGTTGTGCGATGTACGCTGTAAACCGCCAGACCAATACCCCAGTATGTATCCCCCAATTTGTGACATGTTTGATGTCTCGAATGTATGGATGTGGGACCCACAGAAATTAGCATGTGATGTTAGATTAAATAACTAAGTTATTTAGGAAGTCGATATTTATGAAATATCGTGTGTATTCTATGCAGGTAATGCATCGAGTATATTCAGCATGTATGAAGCATCGCTGTTTTCAGGCTTAACGGAGTAAGTCACGAATTTAAGCGTCTTAAAATAGCATCACGTCCAGCCATCTTCGAGTGATCATTTGGAGGCTATACAGGCAAGCCCTGATTTGGCTGATCACCCCATGTGGAAGAGTGGTGGACGGTGATCGTAGTGATGCCTCACTGGTTGCCTAACTCCTGTCTTAGGCTGTCCTTCCAAGCTGGCGAAGTCGGATGGACGAGATGACTTGCGACCCACATTTGTGACCCACAGATTAGGGTATAGGAGGTGCGCAAGTACCTTCTTTCAGCTTGGTCGAATCCATGCATGGGAGATGTTTTTGGCAAGACCGACCGGTCATGTGTGTATACGGCTTGCCGGTGTACACGTCCGTACCTCACTGTCCCATGGAGATGTGATCTAAGCCACTCGATTTTTCCGACAAAGTTGAGTGGTCGAGATCGGTTTGCAATTGGAACCGCGCGACCATGCCTAGTTTGGACGCACGAATCGAGACATCTAGCCATGGTCGGCCTTGGACGATTGGTCACGCATGTAGACGGGCCCACGCGATTGTGTTGACATGCTTGGGACCCTTTGAGTCTACATCTACACCCTCCATCTATGCCTGCGAAGATGGATGGTCGCGACTGATTTGCGACACATGTGATATGCCGCAAACCCTAATTAGGGTTTCATGTCCACGCTACTTTGGCTGGATGAAATGGCAAGCTACGCTCCTCTTTTGGGGAGGCCGACCATGTGGGGCCCACATTGGGCCGGTGGTGAACATGCCAATACCTTCCTGACGGCTATGGGTCTGATCTAAGACATCCAAACATGATGGTGAGGTTGGATGGTCGTGATCAATTTAAGACCTTTAGTGGAATTTCCTGCGACCCTTAAAGCATCACGCCAGCCGAATTTGGGCGAGCGTTTGCTTCTCCCTGTATAGGTCGTGAGGTGGTCGATTGTGCAGGCGTGAAGGGGGCCCGCCGGTGTGCAGGACAACGCTTGTCCAACCGGCCATGAGACGATCTATGTCGTCCAACCATGCCGGTGAAGTTGGACGGCCGCGACCTGTTTGAGTGGCAGTCTTGTGCATACATGTTTTCCAAGATGGTCCATACCAGCCCAACCATCCTACTCTAGGCGGTATTCGGTGGTTGTTTGGGAGGCGTGGTATGTATTCGACCGACCAGGGCATAAACGGGCCCGCTGGTGGTCATTAAGATGGTAGCCTGATCCTGCTAAGGATCGTCTAGGCTGGTTAAATTATGCGGCCAACTTGCGTGGTCGTGATTGTTTCTGAGACTGTCAGTCCAGATTCAAATATGCTCAATCAGGCTAGTATAACACACCGAGAGATGTATGCTCAATCGGGCTAGTATAACACACCGAGAGATGTGTGCTCAATCGGGATAGTATAACACACCGAGAGATGTATGCTCAATCGGGGTAGTATAACACACCGAGAGATGTGTGCTCAATCGGGCTAGTATAACTCACCGAAATATGTGGCATGTACGGGTATTTCGTGCATGCCTCACTATTAACACTTGGATATTTGTGCTACTCTGCTGAGAGCAACATTCAGTCGTCATGCCGCACTAATAATGAGAATTCTGCGGGAACAACACATGAAATACAAGTCTAGTCATGCATTAATTAATAATGTTGTAAATTCACAGGGTATATTGGGAGAGGATTCTTGGGTACTCCTTCAGTCCTCAGTTTCCCTGAATCGGCATTTTCTTTTAATATGCGTTTCAAAGTTCTGCAATCACTTGTTGGATGACTGGCATACCTATGAAAGCGACAGTAGCGCGGATTCTCCATTTCCGTCTATGTCAGCTCTCTCCTAACGGGAGGTTGTTTGATTGCACCATCTTGGATCCAGACTTCCAATAGCTCGATCACCTCTTCAATGAAGAAAGTAAAGTCTGGTTCTTCCTGGTTATTCTGCTGAAGTTGAGTCGGTGTTTATGTGTTTCGAGCTTGGTTGTCCTTCCTTGATGCTTTTGTAGGATGGGACGTTGGAGGAGCGTTCTTATGTTGTTGCGCTTCTGTTTATGGGTGAAAACTATTTCTGCCGGTTTTGGTAATTTGGGGTGTGTGGATGAGAAATGAATCTAAACCCTAAACAAATGCACTGCACGGGAGTGCTTTTGATTCGAGAAATCAATCTGTACAATTCTGGCCTAAACCAAGAAATGGTCGTTCCAGACTTGCTTCAGTCACAAAGTGAAGGAGATGGGGTTGATCTTAGGGAGGGAAGCGAATAAGGTGTTGAGATTGTGAAGGTGTTGGCTATGTATGACTTGTATCAGAAAGCTGAACTGTCTTGTTGTTAGATTAATTTCTACTAATTAAGATTCTGTTTGATAAGCCGAGTCATTAGCGGCTAAGTCTTCTCTTGATCGTCTCTTGATTATCATTAGACCGGTCAAATAGCGTTGAAGAGATTGTGAATCCTTACGATTCATTCGAGAACTATACGTCCAAACAAACTTGTTCATTCATGAATCCTAGAGCATTCAGCAATCATGCTCGACTGAACAATACTTAGACTCATTCGAGAACTATCAATCATGCTCGACTGACTAATCAAATACACGTCTGCTTTGCAGACTCCACGTTCGTGAGACATCAATCACGTCACATGGGGGATATTTAATTAGGGTTTTGGTCTGGTGGCCTACAACACGTGTTTTCGTACACGATGAGAAATGTAAGTAATTCATGCAAGAAGTTGAGGGAGTTAGCCAAGTAGTGGGTGGAAAATCAACCAAGTCTCTGCACGACCTGGAACTGGTTAAACCACGATTTCCCACTTTCCCACTCTTTCACTCGAGCAATCATCACACTTACTGGAGATCAATGTGTCTACTATTCTAGCAATATAAATAAGTCTCTGAATCCACGATTTAACGACAGAAGAATTCTAATCCGAGCAATCACTCTCAAGAATTCAATCAATCGACTAGAACTTATTCGAACTCAACAGTTCACAAAAACCTTAAACACATTCGCAATCCTTGATCATCATTGATCTCACACACTTCTCAGCTTCCCTCCTACAGATCAACCCTCTTCCCTCTTTGTGGCCGAATTGACTCTGGAACGACTATTATCTTGGTTTAGGACGGAGTCCTACAGATTGATCTCTCGAACTCAAAGCACTCTGGTGCAGTTGTTTATGGGTGAAAACTATTTCTGTCGGTTTTGCTAATTTGGGGTGTGTGGATGAGAAATGAATCTAAACCCTAAACAAATGCACTGCACGGGAGTGCTTGTGATTCGATAAATCAATCTGTACAATTCTGGCCTAAACCAAGAAATGGTCGTTCCAGACTTGCTTCGGTCACAAAGTTAAGGAGATGGGGTTGATCTTAGGGAGGGAAGCGAAGAAGGTTTTGAGATTGTGAAGGTGTTGGTTGTGTATGACTTGTATCAGAAAGCTGAACTGGCTTGCAGAATGAAAGCTATCAGTTCCGGTGTTGGAATACGATTGTATCAAAACTTGGCTTCTGTCTCATTATCTTGTTTTGGAAATAGGGAGGAGAACCTATTTATACAAGTCATTGATCCTTACCCACGTCTCTCATGGGAAGTGGAGAAAGTGGAGTGATGGAGTAGTGGAGTTGTGTGTGTTAGTGTCACACGACTAGTCTTGCCCACTTCTCCCATCATCACTAACCGTCCTTGTCTTCCTGACACGTTCTTGTGATGGCACGTTGTGCGATGTACGCTGTAAACCTCCAGACCAATACCCCAGTAAGTATCCCCCATTTTGTGACATGATTAATGTCTCGAGTGTGTGGATCGTGGGACCCACAAAAAGTAGCATGTGATGCTAGATTAAATAACTAAGTTATTTAAGGAGTCGATATTTATGAAATATCTTCTGTATCCTATGCATGTAATGCATCGAATATATTCAACATATATGAAGCATCGATGTTTTAAGGCTTAACGGAGTAAGTCGCGGATTAAGCATCTTAAAATAGCATCACGTCCAGCCATCTTCGAGTGATCGTTTGGAGGCTGTACATGTAAGCCATGACTTGGCCGATCACTCCGTGTGGAAGAGTGGTGGAAAGTGATTGTGGTGATGCCTCACTGGTCGCCTAACTCCTGTCTTAGGTTGTCCATCCAAGCTAGCGAAGTTGGACGGACGAGATGACTTGCGACCCACATCTGTGACCGTCGGCTTAGGGTTTAGGAGGTGCTCAAACACCAACCTTTAGCTTTGTCGAATCCAAGCATATGACACGTTTATGGAAAGAATGATCGGTCATGCGTGTAGACGGCATGCCGGTGTACACGTCCGTACCTCACTGTCCCATGGAGATGCGATCTAAGCTACTCAATTTGTCCGACAAAGTTGAGTGGTCGAGATCAGTTTGCAATTGGAACCGCACGACCATGCCTAGTTTGGGCGCACGAATCGAGGCGCCTAGCCATGGTCGGTCTTGGCCGATTGGTCACACATGTAGACGGTCCCACTGTGATTATATTGACATGCTTGGGACCCTTTGAATCTACATCTACACCCTCCATCTATTCCTGCGAAGATGGATGGTTGTGACTGATTTGCGACACATGTGATGTGCCGTAAACCCTAATTAGGGTTTCATGTCCACGCTACTTTAGCTGGACGAATTGGAAAGCCACGCTTCTCTTTGTGGAGTCCGACCATGTGGGGCCCACATTGGGCCGATGGTGAACATGCCAATACCTGCCTGAGGGTTATGGGTCCGATCTAAGCCATCCAATCATGCCAGTGAAGTTGGATGGTCGTGATCAATTTGAGACCTTTAGTGGAATTTCCAACGACCCTTTAAACCTCACGCCGGCCGAACTTCGGGAAACCGTACGTGATTATGTGGCTAGGTCAAGGGAGGATCGATTATGCAGTCGTGAAGGGGGTCCGCCGGTGTGCAGGACAACGTTTGTCCAACCGTCCATGGGACGATACACGCCGTCCAACCATGCCGGTGAAGTTGGACGGACGTGATGAATTTGAGACTGCCGTAGGCGGCCTTTATTCGTACGGCTCCTCCAAGCCGCTTCATACCAGCCTGGACATCCAACTTTAGGCTGGTGTTCGGTGGTAGTTTGGGAGGAATGGTAGATATTCGACCGACCAGGGCATAAGCGGGCCCGCTGGTGGTCATTCCGGTGGTAGCCTGCTCCTGCTGAGGATCGTCAAGGCTGGTTAAATTATGCGGCCAACTTGCGTGGTCGTGATTGTTTCTTAGACTGATATGGACAGCCCAGATCCAAATATGCTCACCGAGAGATGTAGGCTCAATCGGGCTAGTATAACACACCGAGAGTTGTGGCCTATATGGGTTTTTCGTGCATGCCTCATTATTGACACTTGGAGATTCGTGTTACTCTTCTAAGAGCAACACGCATTCGCCATGCCGCACCAATAATGAGAGTTCTGCGGGAACAACACAGGAAATACAAGGTAAATCGCGCATTAATTAATAATGCTATAATTCACAGGGTATATGGGATTGTTGCTACATGCTCCAACCTGGATGAATTTTGTGTATTTAATTCACAGAATGGTGGGATTGTTGCCACATGCTCCATTCTAGGTGAATTAGTAAAGTGAAGAAGTTTTCATCACTTATCAGTGGCTTTATCCTTTGCAGGATGTCAGCGCATAAATTTGGTTTTATAATTTTAGCCATGAACTAAAATCCACCATCAACATTAAGTCCCCTGCTTAGCGCATAATGGTTGCATTATTGTGGGGTAGGCATGAGATGGTGACAGTTAAAGATAAAACTTATGAGACAAAGTTAGATGTTACCAGGAGAGACGGGTCGTCCTGTCTTTGGAGCGTGTCACGTTTAAGAGGCGTCTAAGCGAGCGTTCCCCTAGCATGATGTCGGTCTTTCCTTCTTCGATCGACCTTGCTATGCCTGCTTCGGTCGAGGGGCTACTGCGCCTGCTTTGCTCGATCGTGGGGCTGTGCCTAATCGAATGACTGTTGCGCCTGCTTCGTTCGTGGGGCTACTGCGCCTGCTTGATCGAACGTGGGCTTGATGTGCCTGATCAAGTGGGACCCGCCGCATGCCTGCTTTGCTTGGGGCCGGCTGTGCCTGCTTCGACCAATATGGGGATGGTTGCGCCTGATCAAGTGGAACCCGACGCGTTCCTGCTTTGCTTGGGGCCGGATATTCCTGCGTGGACCAATATGGGGTTGGTTGCGCCTGATCAAGTGGGACCCGCCACATGCCTGCTTTGCTTGGGGCCAGCTGTGCCTGCTTCGACCAGACACTTGTTGCCTCACCCAACACCAGACTTGCCCCTTGACCAACACCAGACTTTCCCTGACGAACACCGGCCTTGCTGATTTGACGAACCCCGACCTTGATGATGGACATCGCTGCCTCGACCGACACCGGCCTTGATGTATTGTTTCGTTCGAACACCGGTCTTTTCCCGTACACCAGCTTTGTTACTTCTGCCAACACCGGCCTTGCTGTTGTGACCAACATCGGTCTTGCTAACTAATACCGGTCTTGCTAACCAACGTCGGTCTTCCCTTTGCTCGAACGTGGGGACCAGGCGTGCTTGATTTTCTCAAACATGAACCATGTGTGCTCAAATGTGAATGTGGGTCCTACAGAGAACATTGAAGCAACTTCTGGAGCGAGCAAGTCCTGGAGAGCGTTAAAGCAGCTTTTGGAGCGAGCAAGTCCTGGAGAGCGTTGAAGCAGCTTCTGGAGCGAGCAAGTCCTGGAGAGCGTTGAAGCAGCTTCTGAAGCGAATGTGGAGGTGGCTCCTAGAGAGAGCATTGAAGCAGGATTCTAAAGCGAATGTGGGTTCCGGAGAGAGCGTTGAGGCGGCTCTTGAATAGACCATTGAAGCAGCTTCTGCTGGAGGGAGCGTTGAAGTGGCTTCCTCTTCAGTTTGATTTACCCTTGCGAATTCCATGCTTCTTGATTGACCATCTCTATCGTGTTGAAGAAGTTCTAGACTGATGGTGAAGGAACTTCATGCTGATCCTCAGTCCCCAAGCGTGGTTTACATGGTTCTATCTCTGTTCGTAGTGGTTGTTTCCATGGTGAAGCTCGGGCACTGGTATCAACAAACGAACAACGGTTCTTAGCTGCGGTTGTGATCAGAAGAGACTGACAGGAAGAGGCGTGACAGCTGCGGGCACGAACTTGGTGGTGTCTCGTTATTAGAGCGAGAAGCATGATGGAACCGATAACTTCTTGATGTTGCCTCTGGAATGAAAAGGAAGGAGACAGTCCCTTGCCCACGAGTATCCACTGAGCCTTCGACTTGATAGATATTGTCACGCTGGTTTCATGAGGCCGTCTTTACTACATTACGTTTCATAGACATCCAGGAATATCACTGATCTTTGACAATACGTCTGTTCTCTTGAGTGTATACTCGTATTTGAACATCTTGGAATCATAATGATAGCGTGCTTGCATCCATGTTTGAGATGGACAACGCGCTAAGAAGTCCCCAATCACACTCCTTGGGAGACGCAATTTTGAACGCGTCTCTCATCGATGTGGTTGCTGTCGAGCCGGATATGGAATATCTTGGACGTTGTTTCATCATTGTGGCAGTCGTGCATGTGGTACTAGATTTGGAGTTGGTGCGCAAGCTATTGTATCTCGATGGTTTTCCTCTTACTTCTTCATCGAAACTGGTAGCAGGGCAGATGTTGTTGCAGATGAGCGTTCAACATCTCCAATGGATGACCAAAAGCGCAGATTCTCTAACATATCATGATATACATGCACCATCGTCTGATAGAGTGACTCGCCCGGATCTTGCTCGACATGACGCGTGGGCATCGTTATCTTCTTGAGGCTGCTCCGTTGAGGTATCGGCTCCAGTGGAAGATTTCCGTCATAGAGCGTTGATACGTTGCACCGACATTCTTTAAACCAAATGGCAGTACAGTATAATAAAATTTCCGAGAGGAGTTCGAAAAGCTATCTTACTGGCGTCATGCCCGTACATCCTTATCTGGTTGTAGCCGCTACATCCATATGGAGGAGAACATGTCGTGTCCGCTGGTTGCATCTACTAACATGTCGATGTTAGGTAGAGGAGAATCGTTTTTGGGGCAGCATCTGTTCAAGTCCATGCAGCACCTTATCTGTCCATTCTCCTCGTGTCTGAACTGCAACTCCAAGCGAATATGTCCTGGTACTCTTTGAGAAGTTCCACGAGCTTCGTGCGTTCATCCGTACACAAGGTTGAGCTGATGGAGATAGGCCTAGGAGATTCCTCAACAATTTCAATCTTATCAGTTGTGGAGTTGGTGCCATCTTGCAGCTGTTGTGGAGCATGTAGCACTTCTTCTTATGGTTGTTGTAGCATTCCATTGGGTGGAGAGACTGGGTAACAGTCTCCCCTGCTAATTGATAATAGCAGCGTCGGTATACCGTTTTCCCTTTCTGGTCACGACTCGCCACAAAAGTTCGTTCCCTCTTGGTGTGAACATGGGTTTCGGCTTCACCGGATGAAGAATAATGTTTCGTCAGCAAAGATGCGTCGTGGGGCTTAGCCCTCAATGATGCGAGTCGGTCCTCCTCCTGGATTGACGCCCATATGGGGAGTGGGATGCAATGGACTTTGTCTGATTCTTCCTGCGGAGCTCAGGCACTGGTGATATGTTGAAGGGACGATCCTATTTTCATGAAGCCATGGTCTCCCTAGTATCATATGGTAGTCCGGCTCCTTCTCTATGACTTTGAATTTCACTTTTGACTGAACGGGTCCTACTGATAAATTCGGATTGACATACACGTATGTGCTAGTCTGGTTTCCTTCAAAGTCTGTCATTGTGGTAGGCTGTCGTACGATCTTGCATGGGAGGACCTTGGATGTCCTGAGAGTCTTGAGGGTAATCACATTCGAAGATGCTTCTGTGTCGATGAGGGCTCTCTTGAACTATGAATCCTTGATGCGTGCAGTAACATATAGGGACCGGTTGTGACCTTCTTCCGCCCTCATGTCGTCCTTTGTAAATCTAACATTATTCACAGATGTTTCTGGTACGTTTGAGACTTCTGGACGTGAAGGAGTTAGGTGCACGTCCAGGTCTATCTGGTTGATTGCAGCAAACGTCTCCGCCCGCTGATTCTTCGAGAGGTGTAAAAGTTCACACAAAATTTCTACTAGAGAAGCCGCTTCCTGATCGACTGGCCTCCGGTTCATAGTGAAACTATTGACTTGAGGAGGACCGTTGTGAGGATCAGTCCCCAGTGTAGGAGTCTCCATGACAGGACCGCTCATATCTGATGTCATCTCGATGAGGAGATCGAATATGTCGTTTATCGCCTCCGTGCTAGTTCAACTGAAGCGACAAAGATAACGGGGGTATCGAAATATGGAAATTCATTTTAAACAAAATTGTTCAAAGAAGGGTGAGAAACATTACCATTTGAGGGATTCTGGATAAGATCCGTCGCGGTAGAATCATCCCTGAAGCCAACCATCCTTTTTTGAAAATCTTGAGATTGCAACCGAGAGATTAATCTCCCACTGTGGTCGCCAATTGTTTATGGGTGAAAACTATTTCTGCCGGTTTTGGTAATTTGGGGTGTGTGGATGAGAAATGAATCTAAACCCTAAAAAAATGCACTGCACGGGAGTGCTTGTGATTCGAGAAATCAATCTGTACAATTCTGGCCTAAACCAAGAAATGGCCGTTCCAGACTTGCTTCGGTCACAAAGTGAAGGAGATGGGGTTGATCTTAGGGAGGGAAGCGAAGAAGGTGTTGAGATTGTGAAGGTGTTGGTTGTGTATGACTTGTATCAGAAAGCTGAACTGGCTTGCAGAATGAAAGCTATCAGTTCTGGTGTTGGAATACGATTGTATCAACACTTGGCTTCTGTCTCGTTGTCTTGTTTTGGAAATAGGGAGGATAACCTATTTATACAATTCATTGAGCCTTACCCACGTCTCTCATGGGAAGTGGAGAAAGTGGAGTAGTGGAGTTGTGTGTGTTAGTGTCACACGACTAGTCTTGCCCACTTCTCCCATCATCACTAACCGTCCATGTCTTCCTGACACGTTCTTGTGATGGCGCGTTGTGCGCTGCACGCTGTAAACCTCCAGACCAATACCCCAATAAGTATCCCCCAATTTGTGACATGATTAATGTCTCGAGTGTGTGGATCGTGGGACCCACAGAAAGTATCATGTGATGCTAGATTAAATAACTAAGTTATTTAGGGAGTCGATATTTATGAAATATCGTGTGTATTCTATGCATGTAATGCATCGAATATATTTAGCATCTATGAAGCATCGCTGTTTTAAGGCTTAACGGAGTAAGTCGCGGATTAAGCAATAACATCACGTCCAGCCATCTTCGAGTGATCGTTTGGAGGCTGTACAAGTAAGCCATGACTTGGCCGATCACTCCGTGTGGAAGAGTCGTGTACGGTGATCGTGGTGATGCCTCACTGGTCGCCTAACTCCTGTCTTAGGCTTTCCGTCCAAGCTGGCGAAGTTGGACGGACGAGATGACTTGTGACCCACATCTGCGACCGTCGGATTAGGGTTTAGGAGGTGCTCAAACACCAACCTTTAGCTTGGTCGAATCCAAGCATGGGACACTTTTTTGGCAAGACCGATCGGTCATGCGTGTAGATGGCATACTGTTGTACACGTCCGTACCTCACTGTCCCATGGAGATGCGATCTAAGCCACTCAATTTGTCCGGAAAAGTTGAGTGGTCGAGATCAGTTTGCAATTGGAACCGCACGACCATGCGTAGTTTGGGCGCAGGAATCGAGGCGCCTAGCCATGGTCGGTCTTGGCCGATTGGTCATTGTTTATGGGTGAAAACTATTTCTGCTGGTTTTAGTAATTTGGGGTGTGTGGATGAGAAATGAATCTAAACCCTAAACAAATGCACTACACGGGAGTGCTTTGATTCGAGAAATCAATCTGTATAACTCCGGCCTAAACCAAGAAATGGTCGTTCCAGACTTGCTTCGGTCACAAAGTGAAGGAGATGGGTTTGATTTTAGGGAGGGAAGCGAAGAAGGTGTTGAGATTGTGGAGGTGTTGGATGTGTATGACTTGTATCAGAAAGCTGAACTGGCTTGCAAAATGTAAGCTATCAGTTCTGGTGTTTGGATACGGTTGTATCAATACTTGGTTTATGTTGTCTTGTTATGGAAATAGGGAGGAGAACCTATTTATACAAGCCATTGAGCCTTACCCACGTCTCTCGTGGGAAGTGGAGTAATGGAGTAGTGGAGTTGCATGTGTTAGTGTCACACGATCAGTCTTGCCCACTTCTCCCATCATAAATAACCGTCCATGTCTTCCTGACACGTTCTTGTGATGGCGCGTTGTGCGCTGCACGCTGTAAACCGCCAGACCAATACCCTAGTATGTATCCCCCAGTTTGTGACATGATTAATGTCTCCAGTGTGTGGATCGTGAGACCCACAGAAAGCATGTGATGCTAGGTTAAATAACTAAGTTATTTAGGAATTCTATATTTATGAAATATCGTGTGCATTTGTATGCATGTAACGCATCGAATATATTCAGCGTGTATGAAGCATCGCTGTTTTAATGCTTAACGGAGTAAGTCGCGGATTAAGCATAGCATCACGTCCAACCATCTTCGAGTGATCGTTTGGGGGCTGTATAGGTAAGCCCTGACTTGGCCGATCACTCTGTGTGGAAGAGTGGTGGACGGTGATTGTGGTGATACCTCACGGGTCGCCTAACTCCTGTCTTAGGTTGTCCGTCCATGCTGGTGAAGTTGGACGGCCGAGATGGCTTGCGACCCATATCTGTGACCGTCGGATTAGGGTTTAGGAGGTGCTCGAACATCAACCTTTAGCTTGGTCGAATCCAGGCATGGGACACGTTTTGGCAGGGCCGATTGGGCATGCGTGTAGACGGCATGCTGGTGTAGGTGTTTGTACCTCACTGTCCCATGGAGATGCGATCTAAGCCACTCAATTTGTCCGGCAAAGAGGAGCGACTGAGATTGATTTGCGACAGAAATCCCATGCGACAAAGGAATAGAAGACCGCACGTCGTGCCTACTTCGGGCGCGCATTTCGAGACGACCCACCATGGTCGGTCTTGGCCGATCAGCCAGGCGTGCAGTCGGCAGACCAGTGTACACGTCTGTACCTCACTGTCCCGTGAAGATGTGATCTAAGCCACTCAATTTTTTCCGGCAAAGTTGAGTGGTCGAGATCGATTTGCAATTGAAAACGCGCGGTCATGCCTAGTTTGGGAGCACGAATCGAGACGACCAACCATAGTTGGTCTTGACCGATTAGTCATGTATCTAAGCGGTCCCACGGTGATTGTGTTTACATGCTCTGGGCCCTTTGAATCTACATCTACACCCTCCATCTATACCTGCGAAGATGGATGGTTGAGACTGATTTGCGCCACATGTGATGTGCCGCAAACCCTAATTAGGGTTTCACGTCCATGCTGCTTTGGCTGGACGAATTAGAAAGCCACACTTCCCCTTTGGGTAGGCCGACCATGTGGGTCCCACGTTGGGCCGGTGGTGAACGTGCCAATACTTGCCTGGTGGTTATGGGTCCGATCTAAGCCATCCAATCATGCCGGTGAAATTGGATGGTCGTGATCAATTTGGGATCTTTAGTGGAATTTCCTGCGACCCTCAATTATTCACGCTGACACAACTTCGGACAATCGTATATTACAATCTGGTCAGGTTAAGGAAGAGTCGGTCATGCAGGTAGGAAGAAGGTCCGCTGGTATACACCATGTCGCTTGTTCGACCGGATTTGGGCTGATCCACGCCGTCCAAACACGCCGGTGAAGTTGGACGTACGTGATGAACTTGAGACTTCCATAGGCGGCCTTTGTTTGTACGATTCCTCCCAGCTGCTCCATACCAGTCTGGAGATCCAACTTCAGGCTGGTGTTCGGTATAGTTTGGGAGGCATGTTAGGTATTCGACCGACCAGGGTATAAGTGGGCGCGCTGGTGGTCATTAATGTAGTAGCCTGCTCCTGCTGAGGATCGTCTTGGCTGGTTAAATCGTGCGGTAAACTTGCGTGGTCATGATTGTTTCTGAGACTGATATGGACAGTTCATATTCAAATATGCTCAATCGGGTTAGTATAACACACCGAGAGATGTAGCATGTACGCGTATTTCGTGCATGCCTCACTATTAATACTTGGAGATTCGTGTTACTCTGCTGAGAGTAACACTCAGTCGTCATGTCGCACTAATAATGATAGTTCTGCGGGAACAACACAGGAAATACAAGGCTGGTCATGCATTAATTGATAATGCTATAAATTCATAAGGTATATGGGATTTGTTGCTACATGCTCCATTCTAGGTGAATTAGTAAAGTGAAGAAGTATTCATCACTCATTAATGGCTTTATCCTTTACAGGATGTCAGCGCATAATTTTGGATTTTACAATTCTACCATTAAATGAAAATCCACTATCAACATTAAGTCCCCTGCCTAGCGCATAATGGTTACACTATTGTGGGGTAGGCATGAGATGGTGACATACATATATGAGAAAGACAAGATAAAGGAAGTTTACCCGAAAGAACTTTGACCGTTATTAATTATCCATGTGAACGCCGCCGTGCAAGCATGGACTCTTTTGGTGGGACCGGTTTCCTTCTTTTGGTGTTTAAATCAAAAGAGGAATCCTTTTTCCATTGGGATTCTTCCAATTATTTGTTTATAAATTGGGATCGACCCTTTTCTTTTCTCACATATATATTTTTTTTGTTTAGCAGCTCCCGTCCGCGACTTCCACCGCCGTTCCCGCCGCCGTTGACGTTTCCAGACCTGCTGCCGTCGTCGCTCTTTGCTGTCGGACTTCGTTGTTGCTGCCGCACGTGTATGAGGTAGATACTTCGTCCTTCCTTGCTTTCACGTTGTTTTTTTTGAGAGTTAAAACCCTAGTTCTTAGGTAAACCTCTTCCACTCTTGATAAAAACATCTCATCGTAGACGAAACTTCTTCATATGATTAATTTTTGATGAAATTGATAATAAAACCGACGATATTGCTAGGATTGTTTAGTAAAACAAGCCGTGAATCCATGAATATGTTGTTTTTGCTTCTTTTTCCATTGTTGCATGCAAACCTAGCTTTTAGGTTATAGCTTGAAAAACCCTTGGCTTGAATTTCGTAGAAACGACTCCTATGAATAAAGAAAACCGTGTTATAATACATGCAAATGAATGCGGGTCCCACCATATATGCTCGGTTGAACGTGAGTCCCACTATGTACGCCTGATTGAACATCGACTCTATACCAGCTTCGTGACCTTGACCGGTCTTGCCTGTTGACGTGGCCCAATACAGACTTGTGGCCTTGATCGGTCCTGACCAATACCGACTTGCGTGGCCAACACCAGACTTGTGACCTTGATGACCAATACCGGCTTGACGTGACCCAACACCAGCCTACTGTCATGATATCAGTCTTGTTTGCGCGTCCCAATACATGTTTGGCTGGCGTGATATCAATCTTGTTTGGGGATATTAGCCCTGTAATCTCGACCGGCTTCGTGGACTTACCAACACCGGTCTAGTTTGCTGACGTGGATCAATACCAGCCTTATTTGGACCCAATACCATCCTTGCTTGTATGATTGTCCCAGCCTTGTGTACTCCAACGTGAATGTGTGTTCTGTCGTGTGTGACTACACATCCCATGCGTTTTCATGCAAATACTGACTCCCCTGCCTTTTATTGAAGAATGAACAAAAGGGCTCATGTTAAGATGTCTTCTGGGGATAATGTTGATGCCAAGTCAAGGAGTGTTGACAGCTTCAAAGATATGCCAAACATAGATGATGAGTTGTTCACCGTGCCTTTTCCGAACATTAGAAAGCATCCTTCTCACAAGATAGTCCTGCTCTCTGGTTCAGAAAATATGGAAGCTGATCCATCCTCTTCTTCAGCACTTGTGATGAGATTCTGTCTTCGGAGAAATGAGTATCCACCTTCTCCTATTGACTTCAAGATCTGTCATACCCCGCTGGGTCCTTATGAAGGATGGATGAGACGCATGCTGAATAATAAAAGTATTAAAACTAATTTGATTAAGGCGCAAATCCTTGATGCGGTCATGGCATCCGCCACTCTTCAGATTAAGAAGGATGCCGCAGGCTTGATCACTTTCATTTCTCGGTGGCGTCCATCTACTCATACATCCATATGTATATGGGGAGAGATGACCATTACTCTGGAAAGCGTTGCTGCATTGATGAACCTGCATGTTGCCGGAAGCTTCTTTTATAAACTTTCTGATGCAGAACTTCGTGATTATAATGCTATATATCGAAAGGCGGGAGAATTCGATGATCTGGAGAAGGAGAAGAAAGACACGAAATGCTTTTACACTTGGTGGGTGTCGGAGTGGTCTCCTACATACCCGAAACCCGGTCAGGAGTTAGAAGACGATATCAGCGTGATTGCATTCCTGTCTTTGTGGTTATCCAGAGACATATTTGACGACGGTTCTGGAAGGAAGACTATAAGAGATGACCTTGTTATGTTTGCTATAAGGCTGGCAAAAGGTGAGGCCCTTCCCCTAGGTGCCTTGTTTCTTGGATCACTGTATTCTCATCTGGACGCCTTAGCAACGGATATGCATGCTTCCAATGGGTATAAGAAGGTGGAGTCGCATATCCACATCGGCGTTTTTGTGGGAACATTTCAAAAGCTATGCTCATGTTGCTGCAACTTCACTCAACAATTTGTATGGTGGTTCGAGAATACTTTGTTGGCAGAAAAGACGTCCCAGGGCCGGTGTGAAGCCCATGGATGTCTTCGACAATGTGCAATCCATAGATTTCCGTCCATGGGCACCGATCCACCCTTCCATTATTCAACCAAAGACTTTTGCTACTGTTTCTGATGATGTGTTGCGTACTAATACCGAAACCGCGAGTCTTGGGGAACTTATTTACTTGCGAAGCTGCATTCCGGGATATATCCCATCTTTATTTGACGAAGCATTCATCATGACTCCATACAATATTGACAAGGATGCCTGACAAATGGGATTTGACCAGGGTGTTCCATTTGTTCGTCCGTTGGAGGCTCCAAAAGAACTTTTCCCAGACATTCTTAATGCTGATACATTTTCGTCAGTGCAGAGTCTTCTTTTCTGGCCTATCGGAAGGAACCCAGCAGTAACCGACATGTATAAGGAATTTTGGAGGGAGCAATTGTTGACCTTTCAGAAATTCTCGGAGGAGGTTGTGACAGATTCTCGCGGCGAACCATCTTCTGATGTTTTGAAGGAGCATTTTCGGTTGAAACCACTCCCAGGTAAACGAATCAGAGCTGACGACTGCAGTCCCCAAGCAGGAGTGAGGTCTAAGAAGCAGGCATGCGGTTCGATGATCCTCAATTCCTCCAATATGCAGGTATTTAAATTTCTTTCTGTTTGATCCCTTGGTTTCGTTCTTCCTGAGCAACTTTCACTAAAGGTAATCCTTTGTTGGCGATCAGGGAATCCCGAAATAAAATGCTTTCGCAAAACTGGCTCGTAGTCATAACGAGAGGTCTGGCGATACTGGTCTTCATGAGAAGTCTGGCGATGTTGGTTTTCATGAGAAGTCTGGCGATGTTGGTCTTCATGAGAAGTCTGGCGATCCTTTTAAGGAGAGGTCTGGTGATAGTGATCCTCTTCAAGATAATGACAAATATGGTGCAAGCTCGAATGAACGGAGTGCCTCCCCAAGTGGTAACCTTAGTAAGTGTAGATGGGAAAAACGATTTGCTGGTTTTTAAGGAATTGAGGAGACGACCGTACGGAGGAGACTCCTCGAACCGAGCGAAATGTTAAACCTCACACAGATGCACCGCTGCAAAGGGGGTGCTTTAGATTCGAGAGATCAATCTGTAGTACTCCAGCCTAAATCAAGACAATGACCGTTCCAGAGTAAATTCGGTCACAAGAGAGGATGGGTTGATCTATAGGAGGGAAGCTGGGAAAATGTGTGGAATCAATAGTAATCAAAGATTGTGGGTGTGTGAATTCTGAATATGATAAGCTCTGAATAGATTGAAATTGCTCAATTGAGGGTAGTTGCTCAATTGATGAGTTGATGATCTCGTGTTGTCGATGAGACGTGAGATTGATGATACTGTTGATGCTTCAATCATGATTCAGAGACTTATTTATATTGCTGGAATTTTAGACACCATGATCCCATGAAGTGTGACAGTTGATGGAATCAAGGAGTGGGAAAGTGGAGATCGTGTTTGAAACCAGTTGCTCAACGTGTGGAGACTTGGTCGATTTTCCACCCACTATCTCGTGAATTATTTCAACTGATTGCACGACTTGCTCACATTTCATCGTGTGTTTGAACACACGTGCCTTAGACCGCCAGACCAAAACCCTAAGTGATATCCCCCAAGTGACACGATTGACGTCTCGTGGTTTGTTAGTCAATTGATGACTTTGGGGTTTGATGGGACGATGAGTCCATGTAGTTGCTGAGTGTCGAACATGATGTTCTGAAACTCATGAATTGAACATGTCATGAGACAAAGGTATAATTCTTATGATGAAGTGAGCAAGTATTGCTCATTCGATGGATCGTTGAATATTGATTGTTGAATCAGTATTCCTTGGTTTGAGCAAATATTTATCATCTGAGCAAGTGTTGCTCATGTGATGAATTGTTGAATATTTGATCGTCTGAGCATGTGTTGCTCATCTGATGGATTATTGGCAGCGCACCAAAAATATTAATTAGAATATTGGTCGTTGAACCGAGCATAATTAATAAAATTAATGACCACGAGGCTGTCGTAAAATTATTAAGGTTGGAATCTGGAATGATGATCCTTGGATTCAGAAACCCTAATTTGATCAATTGATGATCAATTCATGGTTCGTCAGAAGTTTAACCATGGGACGAAGGAGGGAGCGACTACATGGGACCGTGGATCAACCATGTAGTGTCCATATGCTCACGTGAGCAATACAAATAACTCCTAAAGAGTTGAATATTTGTTGGTGAAAGAATGATTAAATGTTGGTTTAATCATTTATTCGAAAATGCTCGTCTGAGCCTTAGGTGAGAAAACCTAATTAATTATGACCGAGTGAGGGACCGACCATGGGGTCATGAAACCGGCCCTGGGTAGTCACGTGACTGCCTGACGATCACTTCATGAAAATCCAAAGTGTTTGGAAGAGTCTTGGACCTAATACGTGCAATTGTGCAAATTAGGTGACCGGTTGTCAGCCGTGCAAATATGATTCACTTCCTCACTCAACTAGAAATAAATATAGTATGCGATAAGAAAGAGTTCGTTCCCACAAAGAGGCTTTTGTTGTTATCAATTTTCAGTTTCTTAGTAACCAAAGGGGGGGGGGGGTGTTTTATCTAAATAAACAAAGCAATGAAAGTAAATTAAAAGCAATAAAATAATTGAATAATCAATAAGGAGAAGATATTGGTCACGGGATAATATCATTCACAAACATGTATTTTCATCAATGATTAGAATTGAAATTTAATCTCTCATCTATTATAAGTCCTAGGATATCTTGATCGCAAGAGTATCCCGTTTATTTCCCGATTTTATCACAAATAACATTAAAAGATGCTAATGTGAAATCTACCTAGAAAGCAACCTAAAGTGTAAAAGCACAATTAAGTTTAACTCCCTAAGAGCAATAAGTTCTATGAAATAAGACTAATCAATGCAAACAAAATGTGTAAAAGCATTAATTCGTTTTAACAAAGGTTATGATTCATATGTGACTAGTAGGATGTATCACTACAAGCACTACCCACAATTATGCTACTTAAAATCAGGGACAAACAACTTTTTCGTATTGAAAACCCTAATCTAGCAATAGATATGAAGACTAATCTAATTGATTCCGGACTCAACCAAACTAGCATTCAAATCATAAAACAATATCAACCATGAATCATAAACAATAAAGTATTGAGACAAAACTAATTCATTGAATCAAATAACATGTTGGAAATCAATTTTTATCCCATAACCAATGATTGAGTTTAGTTACTCATAATAATGGAGTTCATCATAATCATAATCAATAAAATAAATAAAGAAGATGAAAACAAAGCAAACCCTAGAAGTAGTTTTCTCCAAAGCTCCAAGAATAATACGTGATTTCAAAAGTTGTAGAAAACTTTTCTTTTTGTAGCTTTTCTCCCTTCCAAAATTAGGTCAAGTCTTTAAAATCCCAAAGTCCAATAGCAAGATGTCCACCAAGCCCATATGTGAGAAAAACCCATATAGAAAATATGTCCAAAATCGTCGCCGAAAATTGGCCGGAAAAGTCGCCGGAAAACAGCTCAGGTGACCGGCAAAGTCCGCCCGGTCACCGGTCAACGATTCAACTCGGTCAGACTCAGTGAGTCACACCGAGTCAGTCAGTTGGTATCAGTCAGACGAGTCAGGTCTGAGTCAGAGTCTAACTCAGCAGCTGACTAGACCTGGCCAAACTGTTGCACAGCCTGAGCTTGCTGTTGCACAATGATTGTGCTTCACTGCAACTCAGCCAGCCAGAACTGCACCTTCACTTTCTTCTCTTCATTGCATCAGCTAAATGGTACCTATAACTTCTTTGTCCTGCATCTGTAGTTTCACCACTGCAAACCAATTGCAGCTTCATTCTTTGCATCTTATACTCGCCAACACTTTCAGCTAAGACCCATTCTACCACCAAACTGCATCTCACCATCATAACCATTTCATTGTTGGTTGTAAACATAGCCAACTACAATTCTGTAGCTTCACAACTCCAAAAAAAACAACACAATAATACCCATTGCTATTTCAGTTCAGCTGCAATCATCATTTCCATCTGCATCTCACTTTCCATTGCGCTTCTCGACCATGTCAACTCAGTTAACCATCAATTGCAACAAGTCTTCGTATTTTTCTCTCAGCCAACATCAAACCATCCAACCACACAACACCATTCATCTGAAATCTGAACTTTTAAGCACATAATGTACTACTTAGTTAACAGCTCCAGCAACTCCTTACTGCAGTGCTCAAATGCCTGCAATGCTTCTTTTCAGCTCATTTTCATTTCAGTTAGGCCACGTGCAATCACCCACCATTTTAGTTCAACAGGAACTCCATTGTAGAAATCCATTGCAATCCAGCCACATAAGGCCAGGATATGACAACATAATAACATCAGCAGCATCAACCAAGACACCAGAACACCCCACTTCATCTCAGACCAAATTCCAACACAAAGACTTTGTAATCTGCACAACCAGCTTCTTGAGTATCAGCTGTACTCTTCTTGTATAACAGCACAACCACCAGTCTGTACACAGACATTCCCATGCTCATTCCTTCTCGCCACTCTACAGTATCAAGTGGCAATCACCACTAAACTTCAGACGCAGCTTCATATCAACTCCATGTAGCGCATTCTGCTCTTGCATTAGCTTTCTTTGCATCAACAACCATCACCACAGCACCTGCCATACTCAGCTGCAGCTCATTTCTCGAATTCAGGTTACCCGCAGCATTGCATCAGAATCCCTACGACTGCAGCTTCGTTTCTGCAATTTGAACGGCAACAACAATTCTTCCTTGACAACGTCTAAATACCCATCAGAACCATTTCCTGAGTATTGCACTGCAGCAGCAACTACGAATGTTTCTTCACCTAAGTTCAAACACCAACTCAATCTCCTATAATTCCACCAGAAACCCATCTCAGTTCATGCCTCCCAACTCAGCACTTGACTGCAATTCTTCTCTGCAATATTGATTCAAACACAAAGCATTCAACCCTGTCAATTCCACTATCTGTATCTCCTTGCATTACTAGCACCTCCTATTTGAGCTCAAACCAAACCCATACACCAGACTCATCGCTCAGTTCCTTGACCAACACCCAGCTCAAACCCATGAATCAATATCCTGCAACCTGAGCTACATCCAACATTCAGCTGCAGTGGCATTCATTATGTAGCTCCTCCCTGCTTGTAATGTGCAATCACATTCAATCAATCCTAAGCATACATCTAGTTTCATTATATAGCTGCACATTTCCTTCCTGCAGCAGCAACATCTCAATCACCAACAAAGAATCTATCTCAGTCTTGTTCACCACTTCCATTTCAAGCCAAACCTAAATTCCAGCTTCAAACCCTCAATTCACTGAAGCTTCCTCAAACCCTAGCTTTTATTTCAGAGGGATCTTCTCTTCTTCATCCATTTCATCTCAAAATCATACAGAATCCCTAGTTCCTAGATCAGAAGCAAACCCTTAATTTATACCACCAACTTCAATTTCATCCTCAATTCAGAATCCATCTAAAACCCATTTTTGAACTCACACAATCGAACCCAACTCTCTTTTCTTCACTGATTCAAACACAACCCCTCTTCTCAGGTCCAATTCTTCGATCTCCATTTGCAATTCAATCAAACACTCATCAAATATGAGTTTCCCTATTAAGCAGCAGCAGAAATCAATGGCATCAGCATCGAGTTTTTCTCTCTTTGTTCTATCCAGACTTCAATCACTGTCTCAATTTCATCTCCTTTTACCGAGTTTCACTGCCGCCATGGCTTCTCTCAATTTCGGGGGAATAATGGGAAGAGAAGAAAACTTCTCTTGAATTTAGGGCTTGTAATGATACAAAGTGATATTGGCACCCTGCATTCCTGGACAAGGGCTAACCGCTTCGAACATGGCTTATCGGTTTCAGAAAACCGACAGCTTAATTCTCAATTCAACTGTCAGTTCTAGGAGACTGACAATATAATTTCTGCATAACTCCTTTTGCATGACCTAGTCTGCTCCAGATATCGCCAGTGAATTGACCTTTTTGCGCTTTTCGCTCCAAATGGACGTTTCTCCTTCTTTTTCTCCAAATGACTCCATTGCACCTAATAAACTCAAACTGACACATAAGATACATAATTTTCAAGAAAAATAGCAAAGAAAGAATAAACTATAGATATAAAATTAGGTGTTTTACAACACCTATCATTAGGTCAAAACTGTGAAACTTGATGGGACCGGCTTCTGTAAGCCAAAGAGCCAATCTTGGTCGATCAAGATAGCGTGCTCGTGTCCCCAAGGCGTCCGTGTCTCAGTCCTGAGAATTTTGATATTTTCTGGCGTGCAATTGAGCATCCATTCGAGAAAATATGCCAAAATTAGGGTTTCGACGAAACTGACGAAAACACCATGAGATGATGGAAAATAATTATAAAATCAGGAATAAGGAGGCGTGGGACCGCCGAGGCCAAGGCATGGTCGGTCGGTCGTGACCACGGTCCCGTGATGCCACTTTCCTTAATTTTATAATACTCGTTCATCGTTTCGTTGTATCTTTGAAATACTCGTTCGTGCGGTGACTGTTAGTGTATCATCGTTGAATACACCTTTACCATTTGAATCGGGGCTTACTTAGAGGTAGCTCACACGCCCGATTGTTGATTACTTATTACTAATTGTGGAATTCGGTGGAGAATAATTCACAAAACTGAGTAATAAGATGTTTATTATTAATTCATAAGATCAGCTGAGGATTCGACTACGAATTCAGAATAATAAAGTGAGCATTACCATTCCATGGGATCGTAGATTCGACCATAGAATCGGAGTAATTAAGATTTATATATTACCATTTATGAGACCATTTGTAGATTCGATCATAAAATCGGAGTAATGAGATAATATAGTTATTGCTATTCTATGAGATCAAGCCGTGGATTCGATCATAAAATCAGAACAATTGTTTATTGCCGTTCCATGGGACCAGTCGTGGATTCAACCATGGAATAGGAGCAATTGTTATTGTCATTCCATGGGATCAGTCGTGGATTCGACCATGGAATAGGAACAATAATAGATTATTCTGGGAATTCAGTAGTGAATGTCACGGCAGAATTAATCTTAATTAGGAATAATTAACTTTGTGGCTTTGTACTAGCAGAGCAAGCTGTCTAGGAGCATTAATTATCCCGATATGAGCTTTTCGGTAAGTCATATCCTTTATATAGTCAGGGTAAACTCGTTGTTTGTTCCTGAAGACGTTATCGCTCTATACTAGCAGAGCAAGCTGTCTAGGAGCCGTCCATCTCGTGATACTATATAGAAATAATCACCGAAAGTGTTCAGTATTCATAAGATATGCCTTTGTCCAGTCGTGAGACTACATATCTACATGTACTCTGAGAGAAAGTACTCTCCGTTGAGAATTCGATGAGAGACCCGTGTCTCAATACTCACGTCTGATTGTTGGATCAGAGCTTCGTATAATTATGAGTTTACAATTTTAGCCCTTGTCGAAAATCCACCATCTATAATAAGCTTGTAGACGAGGTCGTGACGGAAATCAGCATTCAGAGTGAAGTGGACATCCGGAGGAATGCAGGAGAGGCAACATCTGCTAATGCTGAGGCGGTTCCCCTTAAAGATCTTCCTGAGCAGGTTCCAATTGATAAGGCATTCATGGTAACTTCTTCTGAAAGGCCTCTTGCATCTGACAAGGTTCCTGATGAAGTATTGGAAAGGCAACCTGTCGTTCCTGGGGCTATCTTCGATCCTCCCTTTGATACCCCTCATGCAGGTCATGTGTTGGTTGGGGGATTCAGTGTGCCGGCTCAGTTCGAAGAGTTATACACAGTGATATGGAAGAAGCACGGCCACATTGCTACCACTATGAAGCTCAAAAGTCGCCTTGCATTGGTCAATCGCGTCCAAGAAGCTTTATTCTCCATTCACGGGATGAGCGTCACGACCGGCCGCAGTATTTCTGAGGAGGTGTTTGAAGACTTGAAGTGCCACCGAGACGTGTTTGTGCAGTACGATTTCAATGCTCCTTGGTTCTTCAAAGGATTTTCTGAAATCCAGGAGCTTCAGAAACTGCAAGGCGAAGTTCCTTCTGTAGACTGTATTGCTCGCCAGGAAGAAGAGGTTGAAAAATTGTCTAAGGATTTGAAGCTGAAACAGGCCGCGCTCCAAAGGATGAAAGTCGCTCTTGCTCAGAAGGACGAGTTGCTGCTGAAGGACTTTTCTTGAAGGATTCGTGTCGCCTACTTGTGTTCTTTCTTTAGATGTTTTTTTGAGTGATTGTGAGGATTTCCTTTCACAATTTGATTTCAGGTTTTGAACTAATAGGTGGTTGCATATTGAACTGGTTTATTTTTTGAGATAGTTTTGTGAATGATTTTTCCGAAAGAGTTTATTCTAAAATGGAATTTGCATCTTCGTTATGAATGATTGCATATGTCATATGAAATTGCAAATATCGTGCGAAAAGGAAAGCATGAAGGGAAACAAACATGGTGTTTGATCATTGAATCTATTTCTCCGTGTGGGATGTCAAGTCCCCAGTAAATTCTAAAACTATGTTGCTTGTAAAATTGTTTGATAGAACTTACTTGCTCTTTGAAACCTCATTTGCATGAAACTGAAACTTCCCAAGCAACCTCTTCAAGGAAGCCGTGCGCATTAATTTCTAGAGAGGGAAGGCAACTCCTCTGAATTAAGCTTCTCCTGAACGATGCGCTTCAAAGCGTTGCATTAACTGGTAGGGTGATGAAGGAATCGATGATAATGATAATACCTCGGGTCTGACATTTCTTGATTAGTCGGCAGATGCCACACAGACGGCAGTTGTACTTCTCCGTCTCGTGCCCATGTCTCCAGCAATTCCAATATCTTCTTCATTGGAAGCGGGAAACGTGGATATCTTGAGTCCATCCTTTCTTGCGTTAGTGGATGTCGTGACGTCTCTCTGTGGTTTTAATGTGGAGTACGTTTTGGAGACGGAGTTGGAAAAACAGTGTGTGTCATCATATCCGCGGCTCGCTTGACTGGATGACGGAATGCGGAAGGCGTCATAATATCATTGCGGGGTGAATGAATCGAACGCTCCCATCCTATGCACTCACGTGTTCCTTGATTGATTTCTCCATCCTCGAGCATTTCTTCACTTGGCTGAAAGGTCGCTGTGGATTGGGAAGTCTTCTGAGCTTCAACAAGAGTCTTAAGATATAAATCTTCCAGCAATGCTACGTAAGCTGCAGGCTCCTTTTCTTTATCTGGCAAACGTTGTGGCATCCCGGACAAGTATTTTCTTCTGTGGAGTTATCTCGAGTCTTTGTCGCTAGCTGGACCATGTTGTTCGTCTCTCCTGAGTCCCCTGTGGCCATGCGCTCTATCTGCATCTTCACCGGTGAAGGCATGACTTCTAGATAAGGATTAAGCGTTTCTTACACCGTCTGGATAAATGCTTGCCGAACCTCCTTGTAATTGAGTTGTTATATCGTTAAAAAGGCGCAATGTTTCGCTTTGCCTCCTAGCGATACCAGCTTGGTTTTCCAGGACATCCTCCAGCATCCTAGCCACACTTCCCATGATACCTGAATCCTCTATGGTTTCCGAAGAATCTAGCGGGCGAAGATACATCGTGAGATGAAGATCGAGATTAAAACCAAATAATGAATAGGTTAATGATTGAATCGGATCCAAGATTTATCCCAAAATTGAGAAGGTTGGAACAAGAATATTGAGAATCCAATTTTGCAACCGAGAGATTAATCTCCCGCTGTGGTCGCCAATTGTTTATGGGTGAAAACTATTTCTGCCGGTTTTGGTAATTTGGGGTGTGTGGATGAGAAATGAATCTAAACCCTAAACAAATGCACTGCACGGGAGTGCTTGTGATTCGAGAAATCAATCTGTACAACTCCGTCCTAAACCAAGAAATGGTCGTTCCAGACTTGTTTCGGTCACAAAGTGAAGGAGATGGGGTTGATCTTAGGGAGGGAAGCGAAGAAGGTGTTGAGATTGTGGAGGTGTTGGTTGTGTATGACTTGTATCAGAAAGCTGAACTGGATTGCAGAATGTAAGCTATCAGTTCTGGTGTTTGGATACGGTTGTATCAACACTTGGTTTATGTTGTCTTGTTATGGAAATAGGGAGGAGAACCTATTTATACAGGTCATTGAGCCTTACCCACTTCTCTCGTGGGAAGTGGAGAAAGTGGAGTGATGGAGTAGTGGAGTTGCGTGTGTTAGTGTCACACGGTCAGTCTTGCCCACTTCTCCCATCATCACTAACCGTCCATGTCTTCCTGACACGTTCTTGTGATGGCGCGTTGTGCGTTGCACGTTGTAAACCGCCAGACCAATACCCCAGTATGTATCCCCTAGTTTGTGACATGATTAATGTCTCAAGTGTGTGGATCGTGGGACCCACAGAAAGCATGTGATGCTAGGTTAAATAACTAAGTTATTTAGGAAGTCGATATTTATGAAATATCGTGTGCATTTCTATGCATGTAACGCATCGAATATATTCAGCGTGTATGAAGCATCGCGATTTTAAGGCTTAACGGAGTAAGTCGCGGATTAAGCATAGCATCACGTCCAACCATCTTCAAGTGATCGTTTGGAGGCTGTATAGGTAAGCCCTGACTTGGCCGATCACTCTGTGTGGAAGAGTGGTGGACGGTAATTGTGGTGATACCTCACGGGTCGCCTAACTCCTGTATTAGGCTGTCCGTCCAGGCTGGTGAAGTTGGACGGACGAGATGGCTTGCGACCCATATATGTGACCGTCGGATTAGGGTTTAGGAGGTGCTCGAACACCAACCTTTAGCTTGGTCGAATCCAGGCATGGGACACGTTTTGGCAGGGCCGATTAGGATGCGTGTAGACGGCATGCTGATGTAGGTGTTTGTACCTCACTGTCCAATGGAGATGCGATCTAAGCCACTCAATTCGTCTGGCAAAGAGGAGCGGCTGAGATTGATTTGCGACAGAAATCCCATGCCGCAAAGGAATTGAAGACCGCACGTCGTGCCTACTTCGGGCGCGCGTTTCGAGACGACCAACCATGTCGGTCTTGGCCGATCATTCAGGCGTGCAGTCGGCAGGCCAGTGTACACGTCCGTACCTCACTGTCCCGTGAAGATGTGATCTAATCCACTCAATTTGTCCGGCAAAGTTGAGTGGTCGAGATCGATTTGCAATTGAAAAAGTGCGGCCATGCCTAGTTTGGGCGCACGAATCGAGACGACCAACCATAGTTGGTCTTGACCGATTAGTCATGTATGTAAGCGAGCCCACGGTGATTGTGTTGACATGTTCTGGTCCCTTTGAATCTACATCTACACCCTCCGTATATACCTGCGAAGATGGATGGTTGAGACTGATTTGCGACACATGTGATGTGCCAAAAACCCTAATTAGGGTTTCACGTCCACGCTGCTTTGGCTGGACGAATTGGAAAGCCACGCTTCTCCTTTGGGGAGGTCGACCATGTGGGGCCCATGTTGGGCCGGTGGTGAACGCGCCAATACCTGCCTGGTGGCTATGGGTCCGATGTAAGCCATCCAATCATGCCGGTGAAATTGGATGGTCGTGATCAATTTGGGACCTTTAGTGGAATTTCCTGCGACCCTCAATTCTTCACGCTGACACAACTTCGAACAATCCTATATTACAATCTGGTCAGGTTAAGGAAGAGTCGGTCATGCAGCTAGGAAGAAGGTTCGCCGGTGTACACCACGACGCTTGTTCGACCGGCTTTGGGTTGATCCACGCCGTCCAACCACGCCGGTGAAGTTGGACGGACGTGATGGACTTGAGACTTCCATAGGCGGCCTTTGTTTGTACGATACCTCCAACCTGCTCCATACCAGTCTGGACATCCAACTTCAGGATGGTGTTCGGTGGTAGTTTAGGAGGCATGGTGGGTATTCGACCGACCAGGGCATAAGTGGGCCCGCCGGTGGTCATTAATGTAGTAGCCTGCTCCTGTTGAGGATCGTCTAGGCTGGTTAAATCGTGTGGTCAACTTGCGTGGTCATGATTGTTTCTGAGACTGATATGGACAGTTCAGATTCAAATATGCTCAATCGGGTTAGTATAACACACCAAGAGATGTAGCATGCACGCGTATTTCGTGCATGCCTCACTATTAATACTTGGATATTCGTGTTACTCTGCTGAGAGTAACACTCTGTCGTCATGTCACACTAATAATGAGAGTTCTGCGGGAACAACACGAGAAATACAAGGTTGGTCATGTGATAGTATCCGGAGATACCTATATATAATAAACCGCAATCGCACGGTGTCTAACTAGTAGACAGAGGCAAGTACGGGTCGTTCCCACGAGGAGCGGTGGAAATACTGTAATCAATATCTAATAAATTAACCAGGAATGATGTTTTTGGATTTTTAAAATAATAAAACCAAAGAAAATAAATTAAACTAATAAAATGAATGATGAATCCAGTGAAAAAGTCGGTAACCAGAGTTTATAGTATTCACCACTATTTCTATTCAATTACTGAAATGAAACATAATTCATGAATATTTAATTATCGTTCGTTCTATCGACGTCACCAATTATATTTATTAGAATCGAAAATATCACTGGGACACCCTAAGCATGGCACATCAAAAGACTAAACCTAAGCATGCACCATCAAATTGCGTTAGCGAGAAAGTTATACGAAACTAAATACAAGTTCACAAATAATATACGCTATTCTAAGCATACCCCATCAAAGGATTTACCAAAGCATGAAATATCAGACAATGAGACAAATATATTTGTGACCCTAACAATTATGCACAAAGGTTATAATAAACCGGTGAAGCAACAACTCATATTTTGATAAATCGATAAATAATATCAAGAATTAATAAAATCAAATCATCATAGTCTTTACTCAAGTTTATTCAATTCCAAAATAGCCTAATACTCCAAGTGGTTTCAATCTATAAAACCCTAGTTACAAGATCTTAGCAAGACATGGCTTTCTCAAAAGCCATTAATATATTAAGAGAATCACAAACAAAACAAATGGCAATCGAAAAAATGGAACTTCAAACCGTAATCCTCTCTTCCTCACTGTTGCTGCGCCTCCCTTTGTTTCTCTGCCTATTCTCGGCTCTGCAGCCGGCCTCCTCCATATGTTTGTTTCTCCGTGCCCTTTTATATCAAGTGTTGGGTGCAATAATCAAAAACAAAGAAAAATCAAATAAGCAAAAGTTATTGATACTTAGCTCCTTTATAATGGAAGTGATTGCTTTGACGAAACGAACAAGCTCCCCGTATCTCCGCAACAGCAACAAGGAAAAACTTTGGAAAATAGAGTGAGTCACGTGTTCAACACGCTGTCCTTAAGACATTAGCGCCCGGCTACACTCAAGAGTGATGCTATAGCCCTCACAGGACGGATATCTCCAGGATAAAACACCCTAATACACCTACTACTAGCATATGTAGTAGATGCTCAACTTGAGCTTGGCAACTCCGAAAAAACCGTTAAGGAAAATCGCGAATGCTTAAAAACCGCTATAAAATATTTTCCCTTAGGGGTCCCTCTAAAATATAGAGCAACCCCTTTCCCATTGATTTTACAAAAGTAGTGAATTTCTTTATATAATTGGCAAATACAACTTAAGAAGAAAAACTCCCCGATGTGGGACTAAAAGCTTTATATAGTTTCTTAAAACTACTAAAAATTGGAAACTCCACGATGTGGGACTAAAAAGTTTCATTCACAAAATAAAACAATAAATTATAATTTTTTATTAAAACTTTAAAAAAAAAAATTTTTTTTTATTAATCGTTTTCCAACAATCCCCCACATGAATGAAAACTCAATAAAACATGAAAACACAGATAGATCTTGGTAAATAAACATCCCAACCTCACGATCCAAACAGACTGATCGTGCAAGTGTTGAAATCATACTAGTCATTTCTACGTCCTCTCCCTCACACAAAAGTGTGTTGACCCCAGGGTCATACCATGGATTGCATAAATCATAATAGTATTGAGAGCTTTCATCTTTAATTCTCACATGGTGAGACTATAGGTATCTTTCACCAAAGTGAAAAAGCATGAACTAGTGAACCCTTAGTGACCTTTAGGTCCTAAGTTCCAGTAATACCAAAACCATCAAAATGAAAATCACATAAAAAACGCAGGAAATACCATTTTAGGCAGAGGTGTCCATGAGGTCTTGAACCTTTGCTTAGTGAGATATTACCAGAATTACTTGCTAGAGACAGTGAACTATGTCTTGAACTGCTAGCATTTGATGTAATTCGTGATAACAACCACGGGTGATATCTCCAAGATTGCTGCCAAGCTCGTGCCGTTTTGTCCGTTTTGGCCCTGGACGTATCCTGTTTCTCAGAATGCTCTAGAGAATCAGCTCATATTCTCACAGGAAGCGACCCACTTCCTCATTCAGATAGGTGAGTTTCCATAAAGAGTGTTACTGCTACACCCCACTTCAATCTTAAATTGAAACTATAGAACTCATTAAGACTTATTAAAAAGTCATCCTCCACATGCAGTCACACTATCACGTCTACACCATAGGGAAGGGACAGAGAATGAAAATCTCTGATAATGTTTACCTTTACCCACCACAAATTAGTTGTCTCATTCGAAACCTTGATCATGGGATCTCCAGTCAGCAAGGTTGAGTATCCTTCATGGCAAGTTTAATATATGAGCTTAAGCCCCAACCCCCTCGATGCATTTTTAACTATCTCTTTGTACAAACCTTTCGTCAAAGATTGCGCGATATTCTCCTTGGACTTTATCCAATCAATGGAAATAACGCCGATTGAGATTAGTTATTTCTTAGCTTTAACTATTATAGCTTGGCTAACACAATGTATAGATATAGCTGGCACAGGCCTATGCCAAAGAGGAATGTCTTCTAAAAATCATCTTAGGCACTCGGCCCCCTCTCATGCTTTATCTAACGCAATACTCTCAGATTCCATAATGAATTGAGCGATATGTTTGTTTGGAAATCTTCCAACAACAAACCCACATGTTAGAGTGAAACCATATCCACTCGTAGACTTAGACTCCTCTGAGTCAACTATCCAGTTTGCATCATAAAGTCCCAAGGACAACAAGATACCTTTCATAAATCAAAAGAGTATTTTAGGTACCATAATACTCTACTCAGTGCATCTGAATTCTCTTGCTCTGGACTACAATTATATCCACTTAACTTACTCACAATATAGGCAATGTCTGGACTCTTACAGTTCATTAAATTCATCAGACATCCTATAACTTTTGAGTATTCAAGTTAAGATACTCCACTACCCTTATTTTTCTTGAGACTACAAGAATAATCGTACGAAGTACAAGCAGGTTTACAATCAGACTGATTGTATCTCTTAAGCACAACTCAACATAATGAGAACGACTAAGACTTATAAATGTTTGATTATCTTCTAATCCTCATCCCTAAGATTACATCAAAAGGGCCCAAGTCTTTCAAGTCAATGTTCTCATTCAGTGCATGTTTTTAGTGGAATTGATCACATCTATGTTTGTATCAAGCATATCATCACATACAAGCATACAATTACACAGACATCCTTAACAAGTTACTTGTAACATACTTGTCAGATTCATTAATTTAAATCCACTATCCATTATCACATGATTAAATTTTCCATGTCACTGTTTACGTGCTTATTTGAAAACCATACAAAGATTTTTCAAATTACAAACTTTGTATTCACAACCTTTCACTACAAAGTCTTCAGGTTGATCTATGTAAATTTCTTTACCTAATTCACGGTTTTAGAAAAAGCTGTCTTAACATCCATCTGATGTATCTCTACGTTCTTTATGGCAGCAATAACAATTAGTATCTCAACGGAAGTAATTTCCGTCACAATTGAATTAGAATCAAGGAAATCTACACCTTCTTTTAGTTTATAGCCTTTAGCTACCAACTTAGCTTAATATTTTTCCACAGTTTCATCTACCTATCGTTTCCTCTTCAAAGACTCATTTACATCCCATGGTCTTACAACCTGGAGGTAAACTAGCAAGCTCCCAAGTCTGGTTCCAACGGACTGAGTCCATTTCACTAAATGAAGCTTCTTACCAGAATGGGGTTTCAGTAGATATCAAGGCTTCTTTACAAGTCTGTGGCTCAGACTAAGCTAGGCATGTTATGAAGTCGGTTTCATAAGAAGTCTCAAGTCTAATTATTTTACTTCTCTTAGGCTCAACATCAACTTCATCTTCCTTTAAAATAAGTTCTGACTATTTGAAATAAATCTAGGGGATCAACAACACATCTCTAATGAGGTACAGGTTTAGAATAAACATGTTCAAAGAACTCAGCATCCCTAGATTCCGTAATAATATTCACACCAATGTCAGAAAAAATCAGAACACACAACCAAAAATCTATTTGTAGAAGTATACTCAATATACCCTATACGAAAACACAATCAACATTTTTGGTTTCAATCTAGTTCTTTTAGGAAGAGGAATTACAATCTTAGTCAAACGCCCCCACACTTTGACACATTCATAAGAAGGTCATCTACCGTTCCATAAACCATATGGAGTTTCATCTGATTCTTAAAAGGGTACTTTATTCAGGATATACTAGTTAAGAGGACTGCCTCCCCCCACAAGGCCGCAGGTAATCCTGAACTAATCAACATGGAAATTATCATCTCCTTAAGGATACGGTTGTTATGTTCAAGGCTTCTAATTGGTTTCCAACTTCAAGTTTATACATCTTAAGGCTTCTAAGGCGTCATCCTTATCCTAAGCAAGTACAAGATAGTACCTCGTACAATCATCTACGGAAGTTATAACCATCTTTTACCACAGTGGTTTGGGTTGAACTCATGTCAACTAGGCCTAACTGAATTAATTCTAAAGGCTTAGAATTACTCTGAACATTTGTGCTAAAAGATTTTATAGCATATTTTGATTCTTCACAGATTTCACTTTTGTGTTCAAAATCCAAACTAAATTTGGGTACGAAGCCTATGCTAGCCAGTTAAGCATTGACTTATAAGTTTACGGTTCCAAGTCTACCACGTAAAATCAATCACACAAAGATATCACAAGAATCAACTACGTTCACATCATCAGTTTTTCCGTTAAGCTTATATAGACCCAAAGTCCTATAACTCTTGCTTAAAAAATCACTGCCTAGTTACAACAAGTTTTCCAGATTCAATTAAGATCTTAAATATTTTTCCATCTACAACAGAACAAGATACAAGATTTTCGCATATGCTCGGAACATGAAAACTTCATTCAATGTGAGAATATTACAGATATGAGCTTCTGCTCGACCTTTTCCTTTTATGCAACCTCTATTGCATATGAGTTACTCAATAAGAGTTTCTCGACATCCCCTATCCTATGATAGGAGGTGAACAGGTCTCTGTTTCAACAAACATTCTTGGTGGCTCCAGAGTCCACCTACTGGTCTCTCACATTGGTTATTAAAATAACTTCCGACATCATGCCACCAAACTCGTTCTAGTTTGTTTCAACTAAATTAGCATTAACTTTCTACTTATTAAGGTTTTTATGTTGTCTACAATTTACTGCCGCGTGGCCAGAAATTTTACAAAACATACACTCACCCTTAACTAAAGTAATTCCGGATTCAGGTTTACGAAATATACCTTTATCATGAAGACCATGCTTAGAGTTGCGTTCGATGTTCTCACCTTTGCCATCTTTGGAAGATTTGTTTCCAACCACATGCGGCTATTAGCCATGTCCCTCGGAGATGACACCTTTATTCACAAATCACAATTCCAAATCAGAAAGTAAAATATGAGTTTTGAAGATAACATCTATATATACAAACTTCGTTTGAATCAGCGTTTCAAAAACTCATGGTTACCCCACAAAAATTAATTTAGTTAACAACAATTTTCTGCTCGTCAGAATTTTTCAGAAACGTTTTTCTGTTTTGTAAAATATCAAAAAAATACTTTTACAACTCCAAAAATTCTGAAATTTTACTCGGGTAACTATAAGGATGTCTACTAGGTTGTGTCAAAAGGGTTCATCGAAATTCATTCTAGATTAAAAGATAAAATTGAAACACTACAGCTGACCAGAAATTCGTTTTTGTTTTTTCACTCCACAATTAACATCCATGATTCACAAACCAATCAATCGTTTTCGATTATTACAAATGGTAATGTCTTAAGATTGTTGGGTGCAATAATCAAAAACAAAGAAAAATCAAATAAGCAAAAGTTATTGATACTTAGCTCCTTTATAATGGAAGTGATTGCTTTGACGAAACGAACAAGCTCCCCGTATCTCCGCAACAGCAACAAGGAAAAACTTTGGAAAATAGAGTGAGTCACGTGTTCAACACGCTGTCCTTAAGACATTAGCGCCCGGCTACACTCAAGAGTGATGCTATAGCCCTCACAGGACGGATATCTCCAGGATAAAACACCCTAATACACCTACTACTAGCATATGTAGTAGATGCTCAACTTGAGCTTGGCAACTCCGAAAAAACCGTTAAGGAAAATCGCGAATGCTTAAAAACCGCTATAAAATATTTTCCCTTAGGGGTCCCTCTAAAATATAGAGCAACCCCTTTCCCATTGATTTTACAAAAGTAGTGAATTTCTTTATATAATTGGCAAATACAACTTAAGAAGAAAAACTCCCCGATGTGGGACTAAAAGCTTTATATAGTTTCTTAAAACTACTAAAAATTGGAAACTCCACGATGTGGGACTAAAAAGTTTCATTCACAAAATAAAACAATAAATTATAATTTTTTATTAAAACTTTAAAAAAAAATTTTTTTTTTTTATTAATCGTTTTCCAACATCAAGCTGCTGCCACAGTCCAGACAAAGACCTAGCCGATAGTTGCCAAGGCCCAGTCCATTTACCACAGTCCAATCCAATCCACTTCTCTTCTTGCACTCAGCAGCAACAGAATCCGTTTCCGTTCTCTATCGGTCTAACTACCATTCCCAGACCACCTTCATAAATCAGGCAATTACCAAAGTCCGGCGAACCACCAGCTCCCAAATTCATCACCACGTCACCTTTCCTTCAATCAACTTCATCATCAAACGTCCTCATCTTCTTTACTCCATCGATCCCAAAACCAGCAGTATCAGACTAGTCGAAAGCACTGCAGTTCGTAGCCCAGCCAGTTCTCGGCATCAAGGCCCCCATGGAAACTGCAGCAGCATCAAGTACAAACAAATCCCACTGCAATCGCAGTACAGTCAACCACAACACCTCAAAAGCTCCATCTCACTCGAGTAAAGTCCCGTGAACTGAACTCCACCTACATCGCGTCTGCAACATCAACCATCACTGCCAGAAGCTGATTCAACCCACAGTCCAAACAATGCCACCATTCCAGCCTTCGATTCCATGCCGAGAACTCCTAGAACTCCAGCCAACATCGCCCTGCTCGTTTCACCTTCTCCATTGATGTTGCTGCTAAACTTTTCCAGTTGCACAGGCTCACAAAACATGAACCCAAGACGACTGGATCACCATTCATGCCTCATTAAATTCAATCACAGCAGCACTTTCCTCCATCGGTTTTAGCAGCTCGGCCAATTACCTCCACAAGAAGTTCGAATCACTGAACCAAGACCATCCTTGCTACTGACTAACCTTCAACCGAGACCAAGAGTTCTGTCAAATGAACTAACCAGTCTACTGCCACAGCCATGAAACTCACGCCCAATTATCAACAACAACAACCTTCTGATATCAGAAACATAACTCGAACTCCATCTTGAAGAACTGACGTTGATGTACTCAAAGAAGAGTTTACTTCCAGACGTGAAGAAGGGACTTCAAATTACCTTTGTTGTAGTTATGAACATCTGCATTAACATTAACCCCAGAAGTTTCCATCTTGCACGAACGGCTGTTGTCTCGTGGCCTTGAAATGATGAGGCCAAGCAACTGGCGTGACAAACTCGGAAGCCCAATCAGATTAAGCCTCGTTTCACTTTGGTCCCATGAGATACCTTGGTGAATTGTGTCCCAAACGCCATTTAAATTCTCGATTGAGCCATTTTTGATCCGATGATCGAGTTCATTTGTACTTTCTACAAATGCACTAAAATAGCGTTATTAGTCAAAATATATAGTCCTAGATAATATAAATATGGGTATAAAATATAGCACCTACGTGCTTATCATCATGCATTAATTGATAATGTTATAAATTCATAGGGTATATGGGATTTGTTGCTACATGCTCCATTCTAGGTGAATTAGTAAAGTGAAGAAGTATTCATCACTCATTAATGGCTTTATCCTTTACAGGATGTCATCGCATAATTTTGGCTTTTACAATTTTACCCTAAATGAAAATCCACCATCAACAGTCACACATGTAGACGGGCCCGCGATGATTATATTGACATGCTTGGGACCCTTTGAATCTACATCTACACCCTCCATCTATGCCTGCGAAGATGGATGGTTGTGACTGATTTGCGACACATGTGATGTGCCGTAAACCCTAATTAGGGTTTCATGTTCACGCTACTTTAGCTGGACGAATTGGCAAGCCACGCTTCTCTTTGGGGAGGCCGACCTTGTGGGTCCCATATTGGGCCGATGGTGAACACGCCAATACCTTCCTGAGGGTTATGGGTCCGATCTAAGCCATCCAATCATGCCAGTGAAGTTGGATGGTCGTGATCAATTTGAGATCTTTAGTGGAATTTCCTACGACCCTTTAAACCTCACGTCGGCCGAACTTCGGGCAACCGTACGTGATTATGTGGCTAGGTCAGGGGGGATCGATTATGCAGGCGTGAAGGGGGTCTGCCGGTGTGCAGGACAACACTTGTCCAACCGGCCATGGGACGATCCACGCCGTCCAACCATGCCGGTGAAGTTGGACGGATGTGATGAATTTGAGACTGTCGTAGGAGGCCTTTATTCATACGGCTCCTCCAAGCCGCTCCATACCAGCCTGGACATCCAACTTCAGGCTGGTGTACGGTGGTAGTTTGGGAGGCATGGTAGGTATTCGACCGATCAGGGCATAAGCGGGCCCGCTGGTGGTCATTGCGGTGGTAGCCTGCTCCTGTTGAGGATCGTTCTAGGCTGGTTAAATTATGCGGCCAACTTGCGTGGTCGTGATTGTTTCTGAGACTGATATGGACAATCCAGATCCAAATATGCTCAATCGGGCTAGTATAGCACACCGAGAGATGTATGCTCAATCGGGCTAGTATAACACACCGAGAGATGTAGGCTCAAACGGGCTAGTATAACACACCGAGAGTTGTAGCCTATACGGGTATTTCGTGCATGCCTCATTATTGACACTTGGAGATTCGTGTTACTCTGCTGAGAGCAACACTGATTCGTCATGCCGCACCAATAATGAGAGTTCTGCGGGAACAGCACAGGAAATACAAGGCTGATTGCGCATTAATTAACAATGCTATAAATTCATAGGGTATATGGGATTGTTGCTACATGCTCCAACCTGGATGAATTTTGTGTATTTAATTCACAGAATGGTGGGATTGTTGCCACATGCTCCATTCTAGGTGAATTATTAAAGTGAAGAAGTTTTCATCACTTATCAGTGGCTTTATCCTATACAATATGTCAGCGCATAAATTTGGTTTTACAATTTTAGCCCTAAACTAAGATCCGCCATCAACAGCAGTGCATCTATTTGAGGTTAGGAAGTTTACTCGGTTGAGGAGCCTCCGTCCACACGGTCGTCTCTCACTTCCCTAAAAAAACAGTTGATCGTTTTTCCCATCAACACGGGTATACCAATTATATTAGGGTTTTTTTGATAAAGTACCCCTACTTTTCACATTACACTAAAAAAGTGCCCCCGTTTTTTTAGAAATTTGTTAAAGTACCATGTTTTATTCAAAAGGAAAATTCCATCCAGTTAAGTGCTAGGTGGCATTTATCTTTCCAATTAAAAGTCTCATTTACCCCTGAACTACATCTCCTTGGTGGGGAGGGTAAATGATCCGACGATCCTGAAAACGGTGTAATGATCCTGAACCGGGCTCGACGAACCTAAAAAAATGTTGTAGAAGGTCGATTCGCTTCCAACCCAATACACTGGAAATCACTGGAAATGATGAACCCTTTATGAGAAATGATGTAACGAACCTGAAAGCGGTGTAACGATCCTGAACCGTACTCGACGAACCTGAAAGATGATGTATGAAATCAATGTGGCAATAATTAAAGGTAAAACGTGTAAAGTAAATTAGTCTTAACTAACACTAGATGGAAAAACTAACGTGAGGGTACTTTAACAAATTACAAAAAAAAAACGGGGACATTTTTTTAGTGGGTATCCAAGAAGCGAGGTACTTTACCAAAATTCTCATTATATTACCTAGGATCAACAACAACCGTAGATTTATCTATAGGGAAAAATAAATCTAGACCGCCACTTAAGTAGGCTAACTTAGCCAAACTGTGCTTTGTATTCTTGATTTAATGGGGTAATTTGGTAGTATTAATATTTAATAAAGGGTAAATTGGTAGTTTCATCAAATTTAGACACCCCTTATCCTTCTTCTAGTTGGGAGAAAAATTTGTATAAGCCTCAAATAATATGCTTATGCCTCAAACTAGGGAGTTTTTGTTTTACTCGGTCAATAAAAATTTGTATAAAAAAGCAAACTAATTACAATGATTAGACTAAGGAAGAAAGAAAGCCAATCCACAAAAGGAATGAACCAGCCTACGCTCAAAAAATTCAAAAACATGCGCAGCAATAAACAACCTCATTTGGCCAAGTTATCTATAGCAAAATTAACATCCCTGTAGTTATGAACATAACGTATATTATCATACTATTCACATACCATTTTCCACTTTTGAATCAATCCCCACCATAATTCTCCTTATTGTAAGCCTTTGATGTAACTAAAAGAATCCTATCTTACGCAAATCCTTCTCAAATTCCATCTACGAGCCAACATCAACCCATAAATAACAGCACTGATTTCAACACAATAAATAAAAACTTCCAGCAAGACCAACACACAAAGCACCAACCATGGTCCTAACATCTCTGAAATTTACACCCGCACCAGCTTGGCCTGGATTACCACGAGCAACACCCTCACATCAAATCATCACCTTATCAATCTCCGTAGTGGACCAAGTTATTTCAACATGAGAAGAGGTTTTAGTTGCTCCATGTCCAACTCTTAAGTAATTCACTAAGCGCAAATCCTACATAGTATACGAATAGAGTTGTCTCTAATAATTTGATAAACTCGACTCTTAAAACCAACCCACTTAACTTCAGCACCTTTAAAGAAAGCTTTATTGCGTAGTTTCCACAACTCAATGCATATGGCCAAGTTTGCAACTAACCAAAGATCTTTTACGATTTTAATTCTTCCCTTAGCAGCATTATAAGAACTTACCAGGTCTAATGTTGGCTGCATAGAAAAAGTCTTGGATGCCCACGTTCAAATCCTCTTAGCAAACATGCAATGCCAAATAATATGAGGCGCAAATTCACTATATTTTTTACATATATAGCATCGAGTATCCATCTCCCTGTTTAGCCTTTTTATGCAGTAACCGTAAAATTTTTAATGTCAAGGAAAACTGCAAGCATCAAAGCACTGACCCTGGTTGGAATAACCCAAGCACTATCAGCAATCAAATCACTCACCTTCGAAGTAACACCATTCCTCCCCATACAAAATATACCAAGCCTTTTTGCAATTGAGAAATTTTTGCACCAATTATCAAAGAATAAGGAAGTATTAGCACCATTACCTATAATGCAACTTGTATGATTCTCAACAAAACTGTAAATACATCTAACCCCTTGGGAGACAAAATACGTAAGCTTATATATAGTCAATCAAATTTTCATTGATCTTAAAGTATTTGACCTTCAAGAACAATACATGTACCAAACCTTGTTCGAGTCTCTAATACTTAGCCAAAGCTTCATGAGCATGGCTTTATTAATAACATCCAACCTTTTTATGCATGAACCACCTTCTTTGCATGGGCAGCATAGACTATCATATGCTGCCATGAAATATTTGTGTTTCTCAACATCAGCGAACCACATAAAGTTATACATAGCTCTCTCATTTTATGCAATCATTTTCCCGGGCCATCTATAGACTGTCATGGAATGGATTACATAGCTAGAATTCACAGATCGTACTATAGCCAATTAAACTTGGGAAGAAAGAAGCTTACCCTTCCAACCTGCTAACTTATCCATTATCTTTTCCACAACATGACGTATATGAATACTGTGAACCATGCCTGGCTTGAGTAAAACACCCAAATATCTATCAGGGAAAAAAGCTCAGGAAAGTTGGAAATTGTTATACCCCTTGAAACAATACCACCACCATAGTAAAACTTACTTTTCTGCTTGTTAACAGATTGGCCAGAAGCACGTTGATACATCCCAAGCATATTATCAAGTTACACAAACTATGCCAATTTCCTTTGCTAAAAACCAAGATATCATCAACAAAAAGAAGGTTTGTTGGAGTAACACCTTTGTTCTTGACCATACAGTTCATCCTCTTAGTTGAAAATAATTTGGAGACATTGCGATTTTAAATATCTTCCATAAGAACAAAAATCAAAGGTGAAAGAGGGTCACCTAGACGCAAACCTCTAGTTATACTGAAAAACTTTCAGGGCTTCCATTGATTAAGATTGAGATTTTGGTCGAATAGAGAATGCTAAGAATCCAGTTACACCAAGTCTCTGGAAAAAAATACACGCGAAAAACCTCAACAACAGAGTCCCAACTTACTGTGTCAAAGGCTCGGGCGATATCAAGTTTTAAACCAACATTGTCATGCTTTCTATCAACTCCAATTTCATTAATTAGTTCAGAGGCCAATGCAATGTACTCATGAATATTTCTATCCTTTATAAATGGCACTTGCTCTTCATAAACCAATTTACCCAAAACTGTACCAAGTTTTGTAGCAAGTATCTTAGTAAATATCTTGGAAAAAAATTACGAAGTCATATTGGCCTATAATCTTTAATAGCATCATAATTGTTGTTTTATGGAATCAAAACCATAAAGATGAAATTCATACCATTTGAAATATTCTTAATCTCCTAATAATTAAGAATTGCTTTAACCAGATTATCATAAATTTTCTCCCAGCAGTGTCTATAAAAGCTACCTGAAAATCCATCAGGTCCAGGCGCACTATCAGCACCCGAATCAAAAACAACTTCATTTATCTCCACAATATTAGGCATTGCATCCATGAAAGTAATTTCTTCGTCAGAAATTCTCTCGTGAGCCACGTCAAAAAGCTTATCATCTATCGCAGAATTTCCACCATCGGACTTGTCTAGTAATCAATAATGTAATCATTGATTTCTTCCTGCAAAAATAAGGTAGTGTTAGTGGAAACTTTTAGCTCAGAAATAGTATTCTGGCTTCTCCTCATACGTATACTATCGTGAAAGAAATGAGTTATTTTGATCTCCATCCTCCATCCAAGTTTCTCTTGACTTTATCTTAAGCATAGTTTCAAATTCGGTACGAACATTTTCAACATATTTCTTTGCATCCAAAACTCCATTGGACTATAATTTATCAGCCGGGTCATAATCAAGAAGATCAGTTTCATCCTCAAGGTTTAGTTCAGCTTGCTTTAATCTGAACTGCACATTACCAAAAACAGTTCTATCCGTATCTTCAAAACCTCCTTTAACCTTTTCAGCTTGTTAACAAATAAAAAAGAAGCAACAATACTCAAAGGAAGTTTCCAGCTGTCTAACCAACTCCATAAAACCTGGATATGCAAACCACATTTTCTGGATATGGAAAGGAGCTCTTTGCGGCATAGGATTTGTAAAGGCAAAAACAATCAAAGGAGAATGGTCATATGAAATCCTAGGTAAAGCTTTACATCTTCAGTTTTCAAAACTTTAAAAGCCAGGCATCGTTAACAATGTCCCTATATAGTTTACAAACAATTCTACGAACCTCACTCTAATTATTGGACCAAGTATACTTCTTCCCAATTGCATCCGCTTCAATTAGACCATTATGACTCATCCAATTTCGAAATTCATTAAGATATAATGTCCTTGGGAGAATTCCACCCTTCTTTTCTCCACCCTCAAGATATAATTAAAATCACCAATGACCAGCCAAGGAATGGATAAATAACCCAACACCAGTTGTTGCCATAAACCCCTTCTTGTAACTGGATTGAAAGCAGCATGAATGGCCAAACAAAAACAACATCAAAATCTAGAGTTATAGCCTGACCTGTACAAGAAATTATACTTGGACGAGCTGAAGAATTAGACCTGAACACCCATATATTACTTTTTTCACAATTTACTTCATTTAGTGCAAAAAACCCATAGGTTCCGTGATACAGACAATGACAGGAGTGTGAAAAATAGTTAGCTTATTTAACTTGGCCTTTGCACCATGTTTGTCCAATCCCTGAACATTTCAATAGAACAACCGCATTAATCATTATTTTTTGGAGGTCTTGTCGAACACTTTCTAACTCTACTTCGTCCACGCCTATGAATAGGTCGTTCAGAAGACTCGGCTATTGGTTTCAACATACTAGCCATTTTTAATGAGTAAAGTTTTAGTTGTTTATTAGCTTAATTTTAATTAGTTTGAGTCACTTGTAATTTGAGGAAGTGAACGACATAAAAATATGGCAAGGAGTCTCTAGAATATTCTAGGCGGGTGGACGGGAAGGTTATTTTTAGTGGCTACAACCCCCCCCCCCCCCCCCCAAACTACGAAGGGTAAGAAAAATAACGATTATTCTAGACACATCGAAGGAAATGTCGTGATTCATTCCATGGCTCATATGGACAGATTATGTGGTGCTTCTCTCTTTTGTCGTCTTCCGCTACAAATCTCTCTCAGATTTTTTCTCAGGTTTTTCCTGCAATTATCGCTCTTCTTATTACTTTTTGGATCCGAAACTAATTTTGACAGAAAAATAATTTTCTTGATTAAATTTCATTCTCCATGTACAACCAAATTTCTCTTGAAAGATTTACAAAAAGTTCCAATTGGACTAACAAGTCAAAAACCAATCGAAAAAAACCCAAAATATATTGTTAAACTATCTTAATCAAGAAAAAACTAAATCAATCATTATCAAGATCCAAAACGGATTCCTTTTCTCTCTTTTTTTTCAATATTTTTCGTTTCTTTATTTGTTTCATGATTATCGGAATTAGAGTATCTGGAACCTTAACGATAAAAATAACATATGCACTTCGGTTTGTACAAAACACGATTGCATTCACAAAATAGGAAAAACTGAGGAGTTGCGCTTCCTATTAAATCAATTGTAATGGGCAGCATATAAGTCTGAAGTTATTCAACAACATAACTATTGCACAAAATAGTATCGGACAATACTTCAACTATTCATTTTCATTTTTCAGTAATTCATACTCATCATTATCACTGGTTTTTTATTGGAAGATGAAAACAAATTGGTGAAAGAAGATGAAAGACACATACGGAACCAGTGGAGACTGATCAAAAGAAGAAGAAAAAAAGGAAAAAAGACAAGTAATCGGTGCAGTCGTAAGAAGAAATTAGAGAAGTAGATGAGCTAAAGGCTTGAATATGTGATGCAAAGTAACTTTTCTCTTTCTTAATTCCATTTTTTTTCACTCCGTTATTTTTGATAAAGATCTCAAACATGAATCAAACGCCTGAGATTTTAAGAGAGAAAAAAAAATACTTTCGTAATAGCTGTCAGTGCACACGGAATTAGAGAAAAAAACAAATAATAAAAGAGACAAATACCATGTAATTTATCCACATAGGTCTAGGGAGAAATCACGGTATGTTTTTGTGAAAACTACCACTAAATCCATTTCTCAGATTTTTTTCACCGTGAAACCCACGGGCGAAAAACTTCATGCGCGCACCCATTTTCTAGGTTAAAATTTCCCTCACACCCATATTTTCTGAAATTATTTCTTCGCTTCTTTTTCCTAGGTTTTTTTTTCTTTGTGACTTCTTTTTTCCTTCGTCTTTTATTTCTTATGATTACCTCTCTTTTTTTCCGAGAGAACATGGTGAAATTAATCGAGGATAATCATGTTGTTGCCGTTAATTGATATGATTTTTGGAGCGAGGATTCAAAGTGATTCCATTTTTAGGTTTTAAATCTGTGATCTTATATCAATTTCAATGAGTATAGATGATTCAATGGTTTTCTAGGTCTAATTTCATCTTTTTTGCGTGAAGTTATTATGATTTCATTGCGTTTCGATTTGGTTTTCCTGAGGTTATTAAGAATAACCCTAGATTGTTTAAAACTGTAATTATGATTTGGAGAACTAGGGTTTATGAGAAATTAAGGTTAGGTTTGAAGAAAGGTAATGGCTCTGGTGGGTGTATGGATGTATGTGTGGTGTATGGATGTAGGTTGATGTTATGGCTAAGAGGAGTTCAAGGAAAAGAAAACGAAGAAGAACAAAGAAGAAGAAGATGATGTTGTTATGACTTCATAACCTGTCATGCAGTCGAGAAAATGTGCATAACCTGTTATGCAGTCGAGAAAATGTGCATAACCTGTTATGCAGTCGAGAAAATGGATGCATAACACATTATTCGACATCTTTTTTATTAGCTGTGAAATTGAAAATTGTTGCATAATCATTTATGTATCAAGAAAATAGAAGCATAACCTGATATGCATCCAAAAATATGGTTACATAATCTTTTATGCATCGAGAAAATGGATGCATAACCTAACATGCATCCAAAAATGTGGCTGCATAATTTATGCTTATATGACCGGAGGGTTGTTTGTGTCACGTAACGGCTGGGATATATTCATTTTCCAACTCGCGGCTAGGATCTTCCCATCCTCCCAAGTCCCAATGGTATCTTCGATAAAATGAATCAATGGTCCTACGTAAGATGAGCCCACGTATGCGTTTGCGGCCCACCTCCATGTTAAAGAGAAGCGTCTGGGATTTATCCTCCACTCCCATATATCAAAAAAGTTGAGCGTTATCTTTGCTTCGGCTCATGTGTAATTAATTCGATCTTTCCCTCAATGAATTGAATGCTTTAATTGACTCTTTTTTCCGTAACATTGCTTGATCTTAGTCACTTAGCGCAAATCCTAGAATAAAAAACGATCAAAAACCCCTCATCTCCTTTTTTATTTATTGATTTTGTTGGAACGTTCATTTGAAGTCTTCGCCACCCAGCTTCGAATAGGTATGCTTTTTCTTCCCTCTGAGAATTTTTCAATGATTTTTTTCTGGGGATAAATTTGTATATGTTGTTAGGTTTTACTCTCTCTTAGGTGCATGTCGTAAATCAAAAGTTGGAAAGATGAGTACTCACCATAATATTAATATATCTCCTTGATTTATGTTTTATTACTAACTGTTTGTTGAAATTATCTCAGTGAGAAATATGGGACTTCAATTTTATTATTGGGTTTACCGTTTGCAGGAATGAAAAATTTGAGATGATAGTTGTGTTCAGCTGCAAAGCATTTTTTATAACGATTTTGTTTCTCTAATCAGGTATATCTTGAAAAGACTCCTAATTGGTTCAACACTGTAAGGGACCTCTTTGACTTGAGTTCAACCCTTTCCGCAGATGTTGGCGAGGTTATTTAATCCTCTAAATCCTTATTCATCCCTCACTCAATCACAATTAGTAATAATTGTTGCAAGGTTATTTACATTTGCATTTCAGTTTCTTCATCGTCTTTTTCTTCTTCAATCTCAGAGAAAGATCACTGCGTGTGATCATTGAAAATGCCCCAATGTCACTTCCAATCACTGGGGAAGATCAGAAATCACAGAGGCAAGTTGGTATCAGTGACCAAGTTCAAGGTATGATTCTCTATTTTAAGTAAAGGGTATCTTTTGTCTTTTTGGTTTGGCTCTGGCTATGTGAATCAACGGATGTAAAGATTTTTCGTGAGTTGTGGATCATTTAAACGTTTGGTGCCATTTATTCCCTTACGTCAATGATTTGTTTTGTTTTGTTTTGTTTTGTTTGGAGTGTGGAGATTACCTATTGATTTGTTCCTCTACTTTCATTTTGATTAATCAGGGGCAGCTAATTGCCAAGTGAATGCATTTATTTTTGTCCACCCTACTTATATTTTCTCAAGAAATTGAGGTCTCTCATCATCACTTGAATTCGATTCTATAGGTATGTTCTCCATCTGCAAATTTTCTATTTTTTTTAAAAATTGTTTGACGTGCATTCAACATGGATTAGAAAGTAGCTACCAGCTACACCGTCACCCGAGTTGATCTCCATTCTCTGCCTATGTATTACCAAATGTTCACTTTCGCTTTCCCAGGTAAAATCTGATAGAAGCTCCGACTTCGAAGAACAACCTGTGTCTAAGAAGACTCTCCCTGGTGAAAGTGTGCCACTCGATGCGTGTCATTCAGAACAGTGAGTTCTGGTTACATGCTTATTAGATTGGATAAGACATTCTGAAGTTTTGGTTATTATCTTTATTCGTGTTTTAGGCTTACTTTGATTAGATTCCTTATCCAGCAGAAACCGGTTTTATATGTTTTTGGAGAAAATTTTTGATGGGGGCGTTTTTTTGATGGGGGTATGAGGGACGAATGATATGTTGACACATGTCTTACATATTAATGAATTATGTTTCAAAAAATATAAAAGAAGTGTATTTTTGGAGATAAAATTTGTTTTCTTAATTGGTGTTGGTATTTTTGGAAACAAAATCCATTGATATGTACGACATGTGTCAACATATAATTTGTCCCCAATTCCCCCTTCGAAAAACGCCCCCATCAAAAAATTTCTCATGTTTTTGATTGTTTTTATGATATATTATCATATTCGGTCTTACGACTGTATTATATGTTTCTGAATGTTAAATATGAACCCCTTTTTCAGTATTGTATGTATATATATGGTTGTTATCTTTGATGTTTGTAATACACTCTTCTTTGTAACGTCCTACTATTAAGATCTGAAAGTTGTCGGGAAACCGAGAGTAAGTTCATCTCGAACCGGCATGTTTCCATAGAAGTCAATTCCATGAAACATCCTACTTTAGATAATTTAGCTTGAATCCGTCTCTTACATCTTTAGATTAGCATAATCGGATAATACTAGCACGAATATATGATCAATATGATAATAGACAATCACACACGACACAAAGATTACGTGGTTCACCTTTGTAGGTTACATCCACGGCCAAAACCACCCCGAGAATCTTCATTATCATAACAAGTTGTTACATCGTCACACATCATATAATCAACTAGTTATATAACCCACTAGCGCTAAAACGTTAGAAACAACTAAACATATTACAAAGAGTTTACCTCTTCCTTTGTTCTTCTTCTTCCATAAACCTTCACCACCATGGTTGCTTCGACTTTAGACAAGAACACGAAGAATATCATGAACTCTAGCTTCTCATGAACCCTAGAAACCCTAAATTTCTCCCATACCCGTTCTCACTACAAGTCACTCATCCCACATTGATTTTTCCCCATCACCAACCATTGTAGGACACAACGGTTGTGACCCTCGATCACTCTTGTCAAGAGGATTAACAAGAGGATTTTAATTTCTACTCACAACATAAGGCCTCTTATATAATAGACATATCCTTGGTCCCCAAGTCTTAGAACTCCTAAAAATAGACTCACACCTTAATTAGGAAATCCTAAACTAGGAAACCACATAACTTGACAAACACCCAAGTTACGTTCCGGTAAGTTCCAGAATCTTCACGGAACAAAATCCCAACAATCACCTCCTTTTGTGACGTGAACAAAACCTTCATTTTCACTCCAACAAAGCATGAATGTTTATCACCTTATAGAAGGCCATCCTTGCATACATCATCACTAGCACGAATCAAAATTGTCTTGTACTCTGAGCTTGAACCACCATCTAAGTCAAATTCCTTCTTTGCACTTGCACCATCGGAATCACTATTGTCGATCTTCTAGCATCACCACAAACAACTTCTTCATATAATTTATACAAGTTTCTGCATGACTTGTATCAAACTACTTCGTCGCCATGATCACTCATTATTTGACCTTTTGTAGAATACTTCTTCGACATATGTCTAACACTTGACATTATTTGATCTGAGCCACCAAGCAATTCCAGACGGATTTCACCAACTCCATGAACCAACAATCTTGAGTCATCCTCCATGTAGGCAAAACATGCTACAATCTTCATATGTTGTGTATGAACGATTATCACCTAGCACCACCATGATTCAAAATATTCTCCTGGCAATATTTTGCAGACGCCAGTTGAACCCCACGAACGATCTTCTCTTGCAAAGAAAACACCTTCAACACGAATCATAGTCACATCAAGTAAAGTTGTCGAATCTTTCTTGATATCGTCTTATTCTTTGTTCGAACTTGATTCACTCATCATCTTCGCGACCCATATCATCATGCTACGAACTAATATTTTCTCTTCTTTGAAACCTCTTGTTCAAATTACTGAATCATTGCCATATTTATCCATCTTCACCGCACCACTTGTCGGGAAACCGAGGTTACGTTCATCCGGACCGGAATGTTTCCATAGAAATCAATTCCATGAAACATCCTACTTTAGATAACTTAGCTCGAATCCGTCTCTTACATCTTTAGATTAGCATGATCGGATAATACTAGCACGAATATATGGTCAATATGATAATAAACAATCACACACGACACAAAGATTACGTGGTTCACCTTTGTAGGCTACATCCATGGCCAAAACCACCCCGAGAATCTTCATTATCATAACAAGTTATTACATCGTCACACATCATATAATCAACTAGTTATATAACCCAGTAGCGCTAAAACGTTAGAAACAACAAGACATATTACGAAGAGTTTACCTCTTCCTTTATTCTTCTTCTTCCATAAACCTTCACCACCATTGTTGCTTCGACTTTAGACAAGAACACGAAGAACATCATGAACTCTAACTTCTCATGAACCCTATAAACCCTATATTTCTCTCATACCCGTTCTCACTACAAGTCACTCATCTCACATTGATTTTTCCCCATCACCAACCATTGTAGGACACAACGGTTGTGACCCTCGATCACTCTTGTCAAGAGGATTAACAAGAGGATTAATTTCTACTCACAATATAAGGCCTCTTATATAATAGACAAATCCTTGGTCCCCAAGTCTTAGAACTCCTAAAAGTAGACTCACAGCTTAATTAGGAAATCCTAAACTAGGAAGCCACATAACTTGACAAACACCCAAGTTACGTTCCGGTAAGTTCCAGAATATTCGCGGAACAAAACCCCAACAAAAGTAGCTTAAAAATTAGAATATAGGGATACTTTGGTGGTGATTGATGGTTTTGCCATTGTTCTTTTAACTGAAACACACCAACTGCTAAAGGTTTTATGCATCAGCTAACAAGTGAATATGATGTGTTCACAGGATGGCGTCGTATTCACCACAGTTGGACGCAAAAAAGGTTTCGCAGACAAATGGTGTCTCATGTTCTGCCCATATTGCCACGCAAATTCCAAGAAGATGGCATTATAAACTTTTGGTGTTTCACATGCCAAGAATCTAGCTGACCCACACCGAGGTAATTGAATCCCAATTGAATAATAATGCCATGCTTTTTAATAATGAAGCATTCTCGAAAATACATGACCAATATATAATCTACAGCGACCAGGATGCAACTTATAATGGATATAGAGGACTTGACTGGATCTGCTACGTTTGTGGGCATAGGAAAAGAGGCAGTGGATTTAGTCCAATGTAACGTCTCTACGCGGATGGCCGTTCACAAGGTTTGCACTACCATATCTCTAATGATAGCTAAATGCGTATTATTATAAATTTGGTGTAAACAAATCAAATGATAGTCATTCGATGTAGGTGATTTACCTGAGTCATGTATTTGAAGTCCGATTTGAGGTTTGCCATAAACAGATCAAATGATCAAACGACCCTGGAATATGCTTTTTATTTTTTCATTTTTGAAGCAAAACTCTGGGATATGGTGATAAGATGCTTAGAGAGGGTAACAATTAATAGTCAGTCTTTCTATATTCAAGAGTTTGCATTGAATGTGGGAAATATCATACTGTTGACTTAATGTATACTTAGTTTTCATACTTTGATTCTATTTCCTCGACGAAGGAACCTTTTACTTTATTTGCAGTGTTGTAGCAAAAAATATTAATTGTGCAAGAAAACAATATAAAGAGTACTAAGCGTTCATCACAGTTATCACATAGTTTCTATCTCTTTCCCGTTCTAACTTTCAAGCTTTATTTACTGACTTTGAGTGGTAAACATATTTGGCTTTCACATATGGCTAAACGATGTTATTTTTTTAGGTAGCAAACAACATCATACTAGCAATATTGAGCTATATGGATCTCCGAAGTTATCAGGTACATTTTTGAAGAGTTCATTGTAAAGAAAATCCCTGGGATCAGTTGAATATTTGTAAGAAATTTGTTCCGCATATGCGCAACTTTTCAAACTATATGCAACCTTGATTTGGTGAGGCAAATATCGGGAAACCTCTACTTCAGTAGCTGAAACTATCCAATCGAGAACAAACATTACTATTGTACTTAATCTGTTGCTTGCAGTTGTGCAATTATACTCAATCTCTGGCCTTTCATTGTCTTTTGCCAGTAGAACTCTTATTTTGGGAGAAATCAGTAGTTTAATAGGTTGGTGGCCCTGAATTGCAGTTTAATAGGTTGGCGACCCTAAACCCTGAATAGCAGTTTATGATCAACCACATTAAAACATCAGTGAAGGTAAAAATATGTGTGTACTGATTATGTATTTCTTTTCATGTTTAAGATGTTTAAAGCCCAACTCAAGTTTGTTTGTCTAAAATTAGATTATGACACTAATAACATTTATGGAATGATACCATGCCCACTGCGTTCTTTCTGATTTTGATATCATTAACTAATGTAACAGTCTATTTAGAGAACATTAGAAGGTAGAAAAATATGTGGTGCCTATTAACTTTAGTATATCTTCAACTAAATACACAGGGTTAAATGGCATATTGAGGAAAAAGGATATATAGTGTACAAGTTTTATGTTTTCTTCTTCAATGCAGTGTTCGTTTATTTAAAATATTTTACTTTTTCTTGATGAAGTCGTTGTTTGTATTTTCATTGTTTTTATAGTTGAACACGGAGGTGCAGAACCATCTTTGTGGATCACTTTTTTGTCTACGAAACCTTTATCCTTTCTGTTGTCTGTCATTACAATGCTGCACATACGTTTATAAGTTACTGACTAATGGTCCTCATCCCTGGATACAGAGAAAGAGCAGCTTGAATAATCGCTTATATACTGGGGTTACAAGCAAATATGGTTTTCTTGATGCGACAATTTAAATTTTCGGGCATACTGAAACATACAAGTCCAAAGATTGTTGTGTTTCTAATGGGATCAACACTTTTTAACCAAAAATGTTCCGAAGTAGGGTTCAGGTATTATATGCAGCAAGAAAATGCGGCAAAACTGTTGGATAAAGTACTAATAATGTAACTGTAACTGAGAAGAAGATACTTAGCTCAAAATAATGTTGCTGATGTTGCTGCACAGAGAATGTAGAGGCACGTAAACTACGCTGTCCTAAAGGCAATATCGCCTGCCACTCCTCTGAGATGCTACAGCAGTTGGCGAGTCACCTCCAGGATACAACTACAGTTAGTACCCCTCAATGTAGCATACAAAGAGGGTACCCTTAGAGCTTGGCAGAACTTAAAACAGTAGAAGAGATGTTTACAGAAAAACAGAAGGAGAGTAGAAGAGATGTTTCTCTGTGGTGTGTGAAATGAGCTCAAGACTCCTCCCTTATATAGTGTTTAAGACGTTACAAACGAGAGGAAAAATGCATGCAACCAAACCATGCGTATGACAGAAATACTGGTAATGTTGGGTTAAAAACAGTGTTGCTTTTGTCAGGCTTAGAGCAGTGTGTTGTCAAGAAGCCAAGCCAAACATGTACGGACAAGAAACCCAAAACAAATACGTACAGACAAGAAAGCCAGGACAAACATGTGCAGACAAGGAAGAAGATTCTTCTACATGTGTGTAAAACACGTACCAAAAGTTTCAGCAAAAAGATAACACCCACACCCGACCGGACGGCGGCGGCGTGCTTCTGTGCGAAGCACCGCGCGTACGGGAAAGGCAACCTTGCCCTAGTCTAAGCCTTCCCTCCAAGCACAAAAGTATAATGACCCAAGGGCCATGCCCTTATAGCCAATTCTATGGTATTTATGTCTAAAACTCTTTAGATTTTAGTCAATGTGAGACTATTGTTTTATCTATTCAAAAGAAAAAACAATTAATGGGCAATAGGTCTAGGGATCAAAACATAGTCCAAGAAAAAATTGGTAATTTTAAAGCGTTTTTCTAACAAAAACAACTTCAACACCTACAGCTAGATGGGACACCCTTCGAGAGAGTTGCTGCATCAAAGGAGGTTTTGGATTAGCAAGGCGGCACATGGAGGATCGAATCCTTATTCAGATCAGACATTTTGATTTATTTTGCTTTCTTTTCCTGAACACTAAGAATTTTCGGAGTCCTTAGTTTGTCTTTTTAGAATGGACAAATAATTTATGAATGATAGTTTTCGATCCTGTAATTGTTTCCAGATACTTGCAAAAATGTTTGATCAATCTAAACTTCATTGGCATCAGTTTCGAGCTTCAATGAAAATCCTAAACATTATGTAATACTTAAAAAAAAAATATATAAACAGGAAGGATCAGACAGGTAGAACATATTTAGTTACATATTTTATTGATTTAAACAAAAATTATCACTGGAAATGGTTGAATCCATGGTCAATTCATCCCCTCACTGAATGTAAATATGTTGTTCAAAAACATGATACATGGTGACTAATTTTGGATAAAAATAAGAAGTCAAACTCTTAAAAAGTGTGAAATAAACCCAGATTAAAAAGTGTGAACTAGCACGTGCCGTTACGGCACGGGTCATTCTCTAGTGCACTATATATCAAAAAAAATTGTATGCACTGAAATCAACCAAAAAAATGGCTACATAACTTGTTATTGATGCATAACTTATTATGCAGTCGAAAAAATTGTTGCATAAGTCGCTATGCGTCTATTTTTTTCTGTTGGATTCAGGCATATACAGCGTTTTAGTGGCTGCATAACCAAAATAATAGATGCATGAACAAAAATATGGATGCATAACGTGTTATGCATCTTTTGTGGTGTATGCATAGTGTGTTATGCATCTTTTTTGGAGGCTGCATAACGAATGTGTAGTCAGTTTTTAAAAATTTTGCCTAAAATGATGATCACCTCCGATTTTTTCGTGAAAAACAAAAATTTTATATTGTTGTTTGTATTCGTTGTGTATATCTCTTTAAAAGCTTTCCAACGAGATAAAATTTGTAAAATTTCAAGGCGCGTTTTTTTAAATATGTTATATTTAAGTTTCCTTACGAATTATACCCTTGAAAAAATAGGTTGCATAACAAGTTCCGTAACTATTCCTAATAATTTCGAATAATTTTAGGTGTCCCGGAAACTAAAAATAATCTTGTACCCGACAACAAAAATAATATATTTTTTGAGTTTTAGCCTAATTTCCCCTATGTTTTTCGGTGTGAACATGCACTTTGACTCCTTGATCAAAGAGTCAATCTGTGGACAGGATCTATCAGGGATCCCGATCCGGCGGCCGGGATATTCCGGATGGGTTTTCCATTGGACGGCTAGGAAACTTGCGGTATTTTTAAGTGGTGGGGTGTGGAACCTTCAGGTAGTGTCCGTTGTGTTAAACAGTAAACCCTTATTTTCAGAAGATTTCTCAAGCACCCTGTTCTATCTTCTGCCTCTCTGAAACCATTTCGAGCAGAATATTAGCTTTTTATCTGTTTAATCCGCAGGTGTTAGTTAATATCGTTGAGGGGAAGGTGATGTAGCTTTTTATTTGAATCTCGAAATAATTGTAGCAGCAAATCCTTCTCAGAGAACGCATATAAATATATCAATACCTAATCTTTTCAATTTCTTATATGATATCTAGGGTTTCTGATTCGTTATTATTTTGAATTATTAGAGTTCCTCCTGTTTATGGTTCCTGATTAGATTCGTAATATTGTTGCAATTTAGGTATTAGCTAATAGGTTTTGGAAGAATTAGTGTTTTTTTTTTCCTAATTGAGGGTTTTCTGGGTTTGGCAAATTTAGGGTATTAGATTCGCGTCTCAGCTATAACTGTAGCCGGAGATGATGTACTCCTACTCCTCCACCCTCTGCACCTGCAGCTGTATGTATGTCATTCTGCAATGGGTTATCAATCACTTACAAGCTCTTCTCTTTTCTTTACAGGTATAAGAGTATTCTTCTCTTAATGTTAAACCCAAGTTTCACGTTGAAAGGCGTTTTAATGAGGCGATGGAGTAAGTACAAGCTGTATGTATTTCGACTTTTTTGAGTACTACATGCTATATAGTCCCTAATGTAACTGTATCGACTCAACTGTCACATAATGTGTTTGTAGATTATAATGCACTTCTCTTGGTCTACTAAGGCACGTGCACGATAGGCCATATTGATGTATCAGGAGAACAGGGATGCAAGGATTTATCTATTTTGAAACTACAGTCATTGCCTGGAATCAAAGAAAGAATGACATGTTAAAATCAATCTGCTTTGTGGGACCTTCATTGGTGCAATACTAGATGCCAATTGTTTCATTAAAAAGCTTAAAGAAGGTATTTACCCTCTGTGGGCTAATAATACACTGCTGTTTATAATAAGTGATTTACGGATTATATTACCCTTTTTTTTAGCTTATTAGGGTTTATAGTGCCTTCATTAGTTCCTTACACATGCTACTAGAGGCTTATTGTGCGCATACAACTGAGGTTCCGTTTTAAAAGTGAGATAGACAATTTAAGAGTTTCAATTTTTGGTATTAGCAGTGACACCAGCAGGAACTATTACCGATGCAGTTGATTGCATTGGCAAATAATGCGGGGGCCAAAGTATATGAGTCACAGTCAATGATGTATTGAGAAGCCAACAGTAACCCCACACCCTGAGCTCTTTCTACCTCACTTAGATTTGCAGGTGTGCAAGGCACACATATAATAATATTTTGGGTGCTAAGTTCATGTTAACAATCCTCTTAACATGTAGGTTGCAGGCACCAATGCAACCTGCATGCATGTGTCTATTTCAAGAATTGCACCTATGGTAGTTCTTTGGTTGTCCTATCATTTAATGCTGAGGAAAGAGGATGGAGACAAAGAATTTAATAGCACTGCCCCGTCAAACCATGTATTTGTTGTCATATTCATGTGCTGAAAGTACTAAAAAATTTAGCAGCGGCACTCGAATATAACACTATATGTTCTTCACATCAAATGATCAATAGGGGAATGCACAAAGACCAGAAGTACGTACAGTCACATGGAAAATTGATGAGTTTTCTGGATGATTATTGTAGGTAGATGTTGTTGTATTGATGTACTTCCCTCTGATGATTCTTGACCATAGATTAAAACTTGATTTGTTTGAATTTTATTCTAGGGTATTGATTTGATCTGATCTGATTTGAGTTTGTTTTGTTGTGTGGATTGTATCAAGGTATGAAGGTTTTCAATTGCACAAGTTCTGAGTGTGATTACTCAAAAACATTAGCTCTAAGGGATTCTTAAAACGGTGAGATTTCTTGCTTGATCAGTTAAGTTTTACTTACAGTTTGAAAATAAAGTGGCTTGATTAGTTGTTGGAAAATGAATAGGTTCCATTTCATATGTAGTCTGAATCTGTAATTCCATTTAGTTTATTGAATTACACAAACATCAAGCTCACTGCACATTTGGTGTTGTAGTTCTGGAAGTTTACCCTTGGGGTTGATTCTGATGATTTTGTTGTGTTGGATTACTATAGCAGGTCCAGCAATCCCAGGTTATGTAAGTCATGAAGGTGAAGAGAAAATTGCACGTTCTAATGTCCGTGAACAAGATAAATGTTTAGAGTGAAAGAAAAACGGATTTAGAACTATGTGCTGATTCAGAGCCCCCGTCTCAGTATCCAAGCGAAGACGATGCCAAAGTGGATGAAAGAAAGATTAAGACGCTTGAGAATCTCCAAAGCAAACAAAGGAAATGTTTCTGGAACAAAGGCAGGAAACACAGTTCGAGTTTTACTTTTTTTTGCTTTCCAGTCTGCAAGTTGTATATATTAGCAGTTTTCCTTTCACTGTCTCAATAAACTGTTCTCAAGGTGAAAATCCTCGAGCTGATTTAAGTTATCATGTATAAGTATAGGTGTATAACTCATCTAAAATTGCCGAACTAACGATTTTTGGAAGAGCAAAGCATTTCCTGCTGAGATTTGGTGAAAAACCCAGGCAACATGACGCTTTAGGATATTTTGTTTCATTATGTGGTTCAGGTATATGATGACTACCAGTAATCAGCTGAGATGAATTTGAGGTTTGATCTCCTACTTGGATACACAGATGGATTAGTGCGAAACCACACGTCGGATAATGGATTATAACAGCCAGCAATGAGTTCCTCTCTGTCGGACTTCACAAACAGGACCTCACCTCCCATGCATGCCCTTTAAGTATCGCTGTAAGGCGTAAGCATCTCTCCTCATATAAATCATACATCTCAGTCTAGCCACTCCAAAAAAAAAAAAGCATGTTTTGAGGTGAAGTTTCTTTTTAGGTCTTTTTTAGGCGCTGCTGCGTTGCTGTCTCTACTCTTATAAGGTGGTGTTGCTGCTGTAGCCATTGTTGCACCTACAGCTGAGGAGAAGGTAATTATTATGTGTCTTCTTTTTAATTTATTTTCAATTGTATTATTGTTTCTTAATCGTATGATGCATGCATTGGCTTAATGTTATATAGGAAGAGGCCAAGGAATTTTAATTTTTGTGAGTTCTTCTTAAAGGTACATGTTTAATATGTGAGTTTGAAATCTTTTTGTGTGTAATCCATCCAAGATATAAAATCCCAAAAGTCAATACAAAATTTATTTGACACCATGTTACCTGCCATCTTGCAAATAGACCCTTGGCGCTTCTCACGCCTTGGGTTCGTTCTTCGGATCGAATAGAGGGCGACTCTTGACCGAACTGTGGGCAAGTGACTTATTTACTGTCATTACCTCCCCGTGTAAAGACAGAGTCTAGCTAAGTGTAAGCAAAATCAAATATATTTCGTTTAAGCTGATAATTATATTAAACAAAATATTATAAAGAGCAAATCAAACTGTTGCAAGTGTAAATTATTAATTAATTCGAGAAATTGACTAAGCACAAGTTAAGACTGCTTTGTGTAGTTCCGAATCTTTTCATGTGCCAAAATATGTGATTGTGAAGGTAGTTGACTGTGGGTTGTTCGAGTTAAGGAATAGTTATAGACTTTGGTGGAAGTGATTTTGTGTTTTCTCAATTTCTAAATTATTCTGAACTAATTATGTTGTGATTTTCTTTTTGGACTAGAATGCAGTGTTCTTCATTTGAGACATCTGCCCAGAGAGCTGATAGAGCTGATGCCAAGGTTGTCGTGGCAGTGGCACAGTGCAACAGAGAAATGAATCCTTAAGGATCATGATTCAAGCATACCAGTAACTAGCAGTGCATCAACAAAGGTAGTTTTTTGATTAATGCATCTTGCATTTGGTGCCCTGTTTGACATTTTAGAATAATTTTGAATGGATTATGTTTGAAACTGAACGATGGCCATTGTAATTAGTTTAGAGCCAATTTACTTGGGTCGAGCTTCATTCCCTCAAATCCAAAGACAATTTAAGTTAAAAAAAAAAATGTTTGTTTTGATGAAGTAATTTAGAGTACATTAGATATGGCCTACAGTGTAAAATTAAGATGCACTAGCCATTAGCTGACCTCAACCTCAACGAATTTGTTGTTGTTGCCATTTTTCGTTTGTTTCAACTGTTCAAAGATTCAATCATCAAACTCATGGTACATTTTCTGCATGTTAATATCTGATACCAAGATTGCATATTTCGCGACATATGTTGTGCAAAACTATATGGCCATGTATGTGTAGCCTCTTCTGTTCCAGTGGGTCTGCTTATGACTACCATCTTAGAAACTCTGTTGGTAGGAGATACAATAGGCACCTGGAAAACAAACTAATATAGGTCTTTTATACCGCCGTAGTTCTTAGTTTTCTGCATATGGTTATTAATTCCTTCAAGCATGGGTTGTGGATATATCCCATTGCAGTTGGAGATGGAACTGTTAGGAACTCACACAAGTCTCTGCACTTGCGCTACCAGCTTAATACCAACTAGACAGTACATTTCACTTACTAACCAAAAGGTAAAATGTTTAGATTATACAGTTAGTTAAATTTGGTGGAAGCATTTGGATATTCTTTGATCCACAATAAAAATTGTTTGAATACTAACTTTAAAAAGACTGTAAAGCTTCGAAATGTCAACCAGGAACGTCCAATGAAGACACGAACACTAACAATTGAATTTAGCTTTGCCAAAAAATTATGTTTGTGACATGTAAATGAACGCCATGGGTCGTAAAGTCATAGTCGGTTCTTTGTCAAATTAATAGTTAAGGTGAGACTAGACGTGTTTTCTAAATTACTTTAGTATGTGTATATGTAATGGATGTATATTGCAAGTGGAATGGAGATTGGGATTGTTGTAGACCAAGCGAAATCAGAAATAGCATACAGAGATTAACTACGGTAAGCCAGAATTGCTTTATCTCTATCTTTATTATCCGAACAATAATCAAACAACTGTTTCTTAGAGCTCCAATGAAACATCTAATGTTTCAAATTCTGTCACAAGTATCAATCCGTCACTGGAGTTTTATTGATTCAATATTTTATTTCATGGAGTGCAGATTTCATTTGAGAGAACTTGAATATACTATATTGGGATGACAAGTTCGATATCGTACAGAAATTTTGTGAAGTACCATGAATCACAGTTGTCAATACCGCCAGCTACAGATACAAGTACGTGGAAACTTGCGAAAACAACAATTTTCAGGAATATCGAGCAGTATCCCGGTGCCTCCAAAGGTGCATTCTGATCGTGAGATATCATGTAAGTAGTCTACAAACTTGAGTCAGCTAGGTGTCTATTTTTTATGTATTCATATATCATTCTAGATGACTCTCAAATGAAAAAGGTCTATTGATTTGATTCTTACAAAAGAACCAATATTTAATAAGCATTGAAAGTTTAATTTGTTTTAACTCATCCAGAACTACAACCTGTGAGGTATATAAACAGATATATAACTCTTTGACTTTCGTGAAGTGGAATCAGATTTCACTAAAAGCCCAACTCATTTTGCTACTAAGTGTATGGGCCTAAGCTTACTAGGAAATATTTGGAATAAATCTACCTTTTGGTTTGTATAAATGAAACTTTTGATGAGACGATTCAATGTTAATTATCCAATAATATTTAATCCAAATAGTTTAATCCAATAATATCGTCTGGGCAGAAGCGTACGGGCAACTAATGCTTTAACCCAAATGTTGATTGTCTAATAATATTTTTCAGACAGTTGAGTTTTTTTTCCTTCTCTTCTTATTGCATTCTCCTACAATTTAGGTGTAGTTTTTATTTATTTATTTACAAATTGGGTGTAGTTTTTATTTATTTATTTACACAGCTATTAGTTTGATTTAAGTTCCCACGGCTATCAACTATGTGAAAGCCATATAAAATGTTAGATTATCTCTAAAGCAAGATTTTAAATTAAAGGTGTTCAATGATGTGCTGGATATTATTACTCTGGCATGAAAAGATGAAGTATATGAAATTTCACGAACAATGGTCGCGACGTTGTTGGATTTGATGGATGGATTTAGCAGAACCGAATGTGTTTTTAATTACAATTGCATTATGGTATTCATCTTCAGATGTTTTTACTCATATTCACTCTTCTTTGCAGACTTTCGAATTCAAATTACATTTTCAGAATTAGGATTTCAGTGTCTCTTTCATTCTACAGCAAATCCATAAATGAAAATTTTGGTGTAACAATTAAATTTGCCAACTCACTATTGGCTTCGCAGGCGTAAAGAATTGCTGGTGGGTTAGAGATTTTGAAGGTCGTAAGCAGTACAACAAAAAGAATACTTGCATTGCATACAATTCCAGTTATAAGTATGTTACCAAAAGAATTAAGGACAACAGTGTGATCTATGAGCCGAACCACACTTTTGGACATATCCCAACGCTTAAAAATATCAAGGTAGATGAATGCAGCCGTCCTAACTGGCCATAGTCATGCATAAGGTTAGTAGATTCCTACTTTATTTTTATATGTTCTTACATTGGGCTTTATTGAGGATAATCATAAATTACCGGTCTACATGGTGAAATTTGAAATTTCAGTCGAAACTCAGAAAAAGGTTTGTACTTCTAGCTTGAATTTAATGTCATAATATGTGCACATGGTTGAGGGCAATAATCTTTATAGCATATTTTTCTCTACTACTTCATATGCTTCCATGGATCACGTTAGTGGTCAGACCAGTTCTGTAAAAGTTGTTGAAGGAGGTTAACTAATGTACAAAATTTTTTAGTAGAGGAAACTCTTATGATTGATATAGGATCGAACAACCAATTGTTTTGCAAGTCTTTACCACTTCATGTGTTATTTCGAGAGTTTATGCTTGATGTACCATCTGTTTCTACGACATAAAGTGGCTATGTTGTTACTGTTTTATTTATATAACTTGATGAACTTGCTGAACCATCACTCCATTAGACTGCACTATTTAGGTCAAGGGTATAGCAGAAATATATGGTACCAAAACAGATGGAGTATACATGACCGTAAAGGAGGAGCTATGTCCAGGGAAGCTGGCTTCTCATATGTTGTAATATTTGTCATTCCAATAATATTTGTTTTGAAACTGCTTTAGTGGTTGTCATCCCTGGGAATTTCATTGAATGGTGCAGTACTTCTAAAAACACATGGTGTTTGTATTGGTGATAGCAAAAGCTATCAGACGTCATCGTTAAACTGGGAGTTCCATCCGGCGGTCGGTCCTCCTGATGGAGTTCTCCCCATCCGAAGCTCAGGAAATTTTGGGTAATCTTAAGTTGGGAGGTCTGGGTGAATGAAATTGGGAATGGAGGGGGGGAATTCGTCATGTTAAACCTTAGGAAATTCTGAATATTTCTCAAGCACCCTCTTTTCTCTCTTTTGCCTCTCTGAAACCACTTCGAGCAGAATACTTAGGTTTTTGTCTATTTGATCCGTAGGTTTAACAACATTAAGGGGTAGGTGATGTAGTCCTTCAAAGAGGTCTGAATCTCGAAATAATTGCAGCAATCCTTCTAAGAGTATTAAAGAAACCATACAATTGTATCAACACCAAATCTTTTAATTTCCTATATGATATCTAGAGTTTTTGATAAGATTCTTAATATTGTTGTTGCCGTATTAGTGTCTTTTTTCCAAATTGGGGGTTTTCTGGGTTTAGCGAAGGGATTTAGCGTCTAAGCCATTAACTGTTTCCGAGATGATGTTACTCCTCCTACTCCACCCTCTGCACGTGCAGCTGTATGTATGTCATGAAATCTCATTTAAAGAAGCAACATACTTAAATGTTTAGATTTATTGGTATTTATACAGTTTCAACCTAATCATATCATAGGATTGTTAATTGTTGTTCCTCACTTATTCAACCAGATCAGTATTGCTGCTGTGGAAATTTTCTTCCATGTCTTAACTAGATCAGCATTATGGTCAAGCCTAACCATATTTACGGCCCCGTTTGTGCAGGAGATCATACAAAATGGACAGGGGAGTTGCACAGGAAAAAAGTACTTCATTGACGTTGCTGAGGTACGCTACTTTAGTGATTCTCCGAGTTATGCGTAGGAAGTTACCCAACTATAGGTATATGGTGTTCTTTGTCTCGCATAGTCAACTGCACAAATGTTGTTTTGATTCTCGAAATACAACATTGCTCTTACTCACTGCAGTTCCCTCTTTCTGATAGAAGAAAAGAAATGTTCACGGTAATCCATCAAGCAACTGCTTTCAGAAAGGTTTGTGCGTGTCATCCTCAGGTAGGTGGTTTATTAGAACTGACCTTCTCCTGCTACTCATTCCTCAGGTATAACTCGCTCTCTCCATTATTAGTAATCTCAATTAACTCTGTAACATAAATAAATTCATAAAAACTGTGAGAAACAGTACACATACGTAAAAAAAACTTCTATGCTCAGGTAGCCTTGATGGAAGCAGAGATCAATACTAAACTATCTACAAAGAAAATTATAGAACTTCAGTTCTGTAAGTTAGCTATGGAATTGGTCATTTATCTTCATACACACACACAACTTGGTGTCTATGTTGTCAAAGGCGTCGCCTAGGCGTCAAAGTGGCCTTATTTTGAGCTTGGGCGCCACGCAGTGGGTAAGGAGATGCCACTTTTAAAAGTGGCGCCCAGGCGTCTCCTTTCTAGGCGCTCAGGCCAAGGCGCCAGTTTGCTGGGTGCCAAAATGACATTTTGTACCAAGAAAGAAAAAAAAATATTCCCAAAATCTTTGGAAAATCTTTTTCATCAAGTCATACATTAATATTTCTAAACCCTAAGCTAATTATGGTAAGAAACAGATCATTCCTAGCTGTTTTTGTTAATTACTTAAACAATAATAAAGGAAAAAAAATCTTTCTAAATCCTTTGCAAATCTTTTTCATTAAGATTTACAAGCTAATATAGAAAGTCTAAACTAATTATCAGTTATGTCAAGAACATAACATTTAGTATTAGTTATTTTTGATACTTATTGTTCTATGATGCGGCTTCGCCGCGCCTCGCTGCGGCTTGGGATTTTACACCCGACGCCGCGCGGCGCCTTACGCCCATGACAACATAGCTTGGTGTATTACTATTTAGCTCTTTATGCTTATTATCTGTCAGCTTTAACAAACTACTTTTATACCATTGGTTCGCTCAATTATGCTTGGACAAGACTTCTTTTAGTTGAGAATCGAATCGATGAATGTAATCTTATTTATTCGTTGTTGAATTCATGGGTGTTGCTACATGTTGTAATATCCACAGAAACAACTGATGTGGTTGTATCTTGGGCTATTTAAGCAGATAACTCCAATACATATCAAGTTTGGAAAGGCTGATTTTTTTCCTACAAATAGTTCTCAGTCCTTACGCATGGTGGAAATTGTTAGAGGATGTTGTACACTGTAAAGAAAAGAAATGGAAAACTTGGTAAGCCTGAGGTTTTCCCAGAAGCCTTTGTGCATAATGACTTATTAACAGTGTAGCAAACACAATGGTGGAATGCAGCATGGATGGGGTTGTAGCAAACAAAGGTATTATTGTTTCTTACCTTTGTATTTTGATAATGACCATGGCTGAATCTCCATAAACTATATTTTATTTATGGATCCTAATTAACAGTGTGAACTTATTACAATTAATGGACTTCGACTAGATTCTTTAGATAGTCAGATGTTGTTTTTATTTTATGATTACAAGGTTGGTCTTACCCGCTGTAGATTCCTCTTTCAGGAAGAAGAAAGACAATCTTCACAACAATCGATTAAGTAAAAGCTTATTAGAACTTTACCTTCCCCACTGCTCATTCCTTAGGTAGGTATAGCTCACCTTTGTTAGTGATTTCAATAAATATTAATATATGTACAATGAAGAAATTCATTGGAACTATAAGAAACAATGTACACACGTAAATAAACTTAAATGCTCAGGTAGCATTGATAGAAGCAAATACCACGGTGCAGTAAACTGTCTACAAAAACAATGAAAGTTGGTGGCAGAATTGATCATTGTCTTATTATGCACCTTTTTTTTTTGTTTTGCTTATTATGCATACACTACTTGGTGTATACCTTTTAGCTTTCTGATATTATTTATCTATCTGCGTTAACGGACAATTTTTACACCTTTAGTTTGGTTAGTTACTTATCTAATATGTTTTTTCAGAAAGGTATGACTTTAGAAGCACAGTATCTTCTTGGAAAGTGGTAGCTAAAGCTTCTTTTTCATAACCATGCAAAGAGTTTTATAATCTGCAGCCATGGGGAAAAAATTGTTTTTAAGTGTAGCTGCACGTCTATCAGGTGCCATAAATGTTGCAAAAAGATGCAAGATAAAGTGGTTTAGTGGTCGGTGCTTGCAGATGGTGGTGGATGTGGTAGTTTCGGTGTTTGGTAATGGTCGTTTTTGACTCTTTTATTATTAATTAAATTGTTTACAGCTAATTAATGCCTCATTAACATAGAAAATTGATTAGGTCTGTGATGAGGCTGTAGCTTTGGAATTAATAGAAATTGTATGCTCTCTGATTGGCTATATAGTACATAAACAAAGAATGAGAAGGGACTCAATGGTAATAGAATGAGGCCCCTGCTCAGCTTCCTTTTATATGCCCGCAGGTTGCAGATTTTCCTAAATCGTTCCTTTTTTGAGATAGGCATGCATGGAATGAAATGGCTTCTTATGTATTTTTGCTTCTTTGATTTGTGACAGGATTCAATATACATCTGCTAACACTGTTAGACCCATCTACATGGCTTGCGCCCGTTTGCTTTGTATGTTGGGTTTGGACTACAATTGAAGAAATGTAAAACAATTAGTTTATCATGACGACAATGAGGCAATGCACGTACGACTGTTGTTCATTTTTCATCCTTTTTTCTTTCGGCACACTCTTTCTCAGATTACTTTTTCACTTATAGTGTTTCTGGGATATCTCCAAAGCATCTGCGCAGAGGCCAATTTCAAGCATGTGGAAATAGCTTAATCCCAAGATTATTAAGTGTCCACTTATTAGTGAGTCTTAGTTTCGTTAAGATGTTAAGCCTTATAGGGTCCAGGTTGTTAAACTTTTCTTAGGTACAAGCTCTTTCAAGGTGGTTGAAACTTTCAGGAGTTCAACAATCTACTTTGTAAAAGGTGGAAGCTGGCTATTCAGGATTTTTGTTTCCTAAGATGTCTGCTTATGTTCTAAGATAAGGTAAATCCAGTGCTCGAGACCCCTTTATACCTGTGAATCATTTGCACTCAAGTGTCATTAAATTCCGCTTACAGCACAAATGGTATTTGCTATCTTAGCTCAAATGGCAGCGCGCATGGTTCTCAACCATGTAGTTGTGGGTTCGACTCCCACGGATGGCACAGTTTGTTTAGTAGGCTAAAACCGTACATGCTTCCGATGGCAATATTAGTTCTGCCATACATACACTGAAATTAAAAAAAAAAAACATGTCATATATCATTATCATTTTGGTGCCTATAGCAAAAGAACGCAAACATAGACTTTTTGCTTCAATTTTTTTTTATAATGAACTGCGAATAGAATAATCATTAATAACTCTTTCATGTTGCATCACGGTAAAATTAGTAATTTTAGCCCTTCCTGAAACTCACCAGCGAGATCCCTGCTGTAAAATACGTATATGGTATATCAATATTTTCTAGAGTATTTTTCTCAAGTGATAACAAGGTTATTGTACAATGCTATACTATGATAAAAAATCATGGCTTTTGAGACAGTTGAAAGTTAAGATGGATATCTTTAGCTGACATTATAGTAAACATACACACTCTACGTAAGTATGTTTCCACGCCAGCATTCAATCCTCAGGTGCCATAATTTGTGTCGTTTATAATTAAAATATGTCAGAAATTTGCATACATGATCACTAAATTACATGTGCGGCTAATAAAATGTCGAAATTTGCATACATGATCACTAAATTACACAAATTGAATGAAAAAAAAAACACCAAACTAAAATTATACCTTGATCCCTCATGCATTTCAAAAAGCATGGTATAGCAGGAAAAAGTTGGTTGTGATTTACTGATTTTATACCTTTTTTGTTAATATATTTTTTTATATAGCTCAAGGATAAGTGCTCAATCCTACCGGCTTGATTCTGGGTTCGTTTTGGCTACTCATGGTTTAGATGGAAAAACGATGCAAATATAAAAAGCATCAGGGGTATTTGCGTTGAAGTATCTTTTATTAGAGGTAATTAATAACCAAAAATATTTTAATGTCAAACATGCATAGAGTTGAAAACGATAATGAATAATTAATTGGATTTATCATGTGAAAGGGGTAAAATAAAAAAGACTAGAGTATGAAGTGGAAGAGTAGGTTTGGAAAAAGGAAAAAATGCGGAGTGTCCTAGATTTTATGTTCCAATACATCAAAGAAGCTCCTAGGCCGAGTTGAGCTTTCCCTTACCACTAAGATAATGGTTTTCACATCTATAAGCTGATTTGCATCAATTTTAATTTGTTACTCATTACGAGGTTAGTTGGAGTACATTGTTCATGAACTACTTTAAGGAAGATGTTGCAAATGGGTATCGAAGCTTTTGGTGGGATGAAAAAGAAAGAGAGCTTCAAAGGTGTCCTGAGATAGAAATCTAGAATATATCTTTTTAGTCATGGCATCACGTTCAGCCAATTTTTAGAATTGGATGACACTGATGAAATCGACAATGCATGAAAAAATTGTACAACTCATCTATTGTCACGTGACAGAATGCTTGAAGCTTATTTATTGGGAAATTTTTCCAGAAAGGGTCCAGAGTCTAATGAGGGACTGGATGCAAATGAACTACAAAGACATCTTTGCAGCATTGAAATAATAAACAATTTATGTAGATATTGTTCAGATGAAGAAATATTAAAAGAAATAGACGTAGAAGTTATTTCATTCCTAGGAAAACAAGTAACATAACAAATATATATAGTACATGATAATAGTAGTCTTTTCCCAAACGAATAGAAGAATTTGGGAAACCTTATTACAAAGATAAACGAAAAATAAAAATAAAAAGAATATAAGAATGTAGGATGTTGACATTCAAAGAACATCTACAACAAAAATACAGTGTAAACATGGATAAAATTTATGATTCAGAAATAATAAAGATATGCAAATAAGGTCTTATAGTATATAAAACTGAAGAAAGAATATGGAAGTCGAGCACAACTGAAAGACATAGATTCAGTTTCGCGTTAAATGACTAGCACAAATAAAATAGGATTAAAAGATAATGTCATGCTACGTTTTACGTAAACTTTATGAGTGTTTTCATGTCGCTTTTTAATCAACAAAAATGAATGTTTTTTCTTATTTTGGTTGAACGTGATATATGTACTTGCCAATGTAGACTATATAATAGGTATGAATATGTACTTTGCCGGTGATGATAAAACAAATAGGAAAAAAACTGCTTTAAAAGTAAAAGAAGTATGAATCTGTACATATCTAAGGCTTTTAATATTATCTTTTTATTTGGAATTATTGATTTACTTTTTATAAGGGTTAAAAAATTTCGCCCGCAATTTTGTTAATGAGTTTTGTAGATTTTTATATAGAATCATGTTACTCAATGAAATTTTTTGTTGGTTAGTTGCCCACAATGTTGTCATAAAGTTTGTTAATATCAAGCCTTTTAACACGTGTATTTTTTGTTAAAGGAATATGATTTATTGTTCAGATTCAATTCAGAACGAACTGCTATCATATACTTTTAAGTATGTAATAATATGCTCTCTAGCTTTAAAGACTGACCCAGTTCTTTCCATTTGAAATATTATACCAATATTTTTTTTCCTAAAGCATGTAAACCAATTTTTGGGTGATAAGCAAAACAATATTACATTATTTTTTTCATATCAGCGTGCATTTCATGAAATACTTTTTATTCTGTTAATGTAGATGTAAATGTATTTTAGGTGTTTAATGAGACGGTATTATATTATTATTATTCATCGACCTGTATTTTATTTTATACATAATTAATGGTCTTATAAAATGCGTTTTCATGATTTGGGAGCATCATAAATTCAAAAAGAGTAATATATTTTCAGTAAGTTAACAATAACATGTGAAAATCATCGAGGGTCTAAGTACTTTTGTTCTCATTTAACCAATAACAGTTGGTTATAAATTGGAATACTTATTAAGTTCCAAATCGAGGAGGATGATATACCAATTGCTTTTATGTAAACTGGGAGCTTCGACATATTGGTGCATTAGTGTCACGTTGTTGTACTCCCTACACTCTACTACATGTCCTTTGTGTAATTTCGCCTTAGCTTGACCTGATTAGGCTCGCAATCACATGTTAAATAAATCATACATGTTTTTCCAAAAAGACTACCATACCGTACTTTCGAAGTAAATCTCCATCAATGCAATTTTCATGGATTTGACCCTATTTGAGAACTTTTGTCATGTATCATTCTCAAAGTATATTGAAAAAATAATTTGTAAAAAGAAAAATGTCACCTCATTTGTTGCTCTCCCGTCATTATCACCATCACGTACTACACTAAACTAATTTATAGTTGAATATGGATTCATCTGTTCTTTTGATTTCTCAATTTCGGTCCACGATGATAAGTTTCAAAACTAACCAGGGATAAATATTAGTGAAATTAAATCAAGTGATTGGTATTTTTTTTCAAAATGTATTTTTTACTGGAATTGTGTGTTTGAATATTAACTGATTCACTAATTAAATTGTAATCTTTTTTAAAATAATAGGATACGTTAACTAAGTTATTTTCCTTTTTAATGTATTGTTACAAGAATAAAAAATAAAAAAATACTACGTTTAAGACTGTAATGAGAGAGGTTGAGCCGGGGCCGTAAGGCCCCGGTGATACCTAGTCATAGTTACAAAAAAAACGTGGTAATTGACTCCTTGATCAAAGAGTCAAAGAGTGGACAGGATTGGCCGAAAAGGGTCATCTTACGGTCATTATCGTCCTGATTTCGTTTGACTTGGACGGTTGGGAATGATGGGCTAAGTTACGGGGTGGGGTCTGGGTGAACATAAATCTACTTCTCTTTCCAACTCCCCCGGTCTATTTTTTTTCCTCTTCTCCACAGATTATCGTAATTTCTGTTTGATTTTCTCAATTCGAAGAGGTATGGATCTCGAAATTCGTTGCAACAAACCCTAATTTATCAATTTCGTATATGTATCTAGGGTTTTCATTCGTTTTCATCTCGAATTATTGAGTTACTCCTTTGCATGGTTCTAATAAGTTTCGTAAGGTTATTGCAAAATAGGGTCTTTATAGGGTCTTTGGGGTTTCTGGGTTTAGCAAATTCTAGGGTCTTTTACTCCTCTCAACCATAAATGGTTCAAATAGAAGTCTCTCCAAACTTTTGGATGCTGATTACTGTGGTGTAATAAGAGATCTAGCTACGAATACACATTTCTGCTGAAACCATCTCCAAAGGAGAAGCCTTTTTCCAATCCAGGTCAATTTTTTTCCAATCTAGATTAATTTATGGGATTGAACTTATCAATAACTTACGTTTAGTATCTGTCGGCTTATTGATATATTTTTTGTTATGTTAATTAAGGCTGAGAAAAACGATGCAAACAGAAAAGAATTAATCAAAAAGATGTTACAAGAGTAATTGAAAGGTAAAACCATCCGTATAATTCCTAGCAACAAAACTTTATTTATTGTAAAAGTTATTTTTTTCTGTCTACCTTTTTGTTCGAATGGTTTTTCTGGCTGTCTCTGCTATTCCGTTTTCTCTCTTCACGCAAATTTTTGCTTCTACAATGGGTGTTTCATCAGATTTAATTCTGGGTATATTTCATCAGATTTCTGTTTCTAGGTCTACATCTTAATCCAAAGTCTCTATGTTTGTTGCAGAAAAAAATATCATATAGTCCAATCGGTGAAAGGTTAAAATTTTGGTAAATTTTTATAAATCAAATTTCTGTTTTTAGGTTTCTTTATTCTAAATCTCGAAAAAGATTGGGAATTCAATTGAAGATGTTACACCTGATGAGTAGCTTACAAACTTTTGGTAAATTTTTATAAATCAAATTTCAGTTTTTAGGTTTCTTTATTCTAAATCTCGAAAATATTGGGAATTCAATTGAAGATGTTACACATATAACTTCCATTGCTTAAAAAAAAAATTCCATTACATACTAGACGTCAATGAAAATTAAATACCTCAAATCATGTAGTTTTCCTCTAATTACGTCTCATATCGATAGCATTTCAGTTACCATTTTTTTGTTTTGATCAGAAATTTCAATTGTTGTTATTAATGTAAATTTTTGTTTCACTACTGTGTTACGTCAATAATGTAATCTAATAGTGGGATTATCACCTAACGTCATATGTTGCTTTTGTAGATACTTCTTGGTTCGAGATACATATGTTCAAACATAAAGTCTCAAAATCAGTACATACTATTAAGCTTTCCATGTATTGTGGAACAAATCAGTACATACTATTAAGCTTTCCATGTATTGTGGTTTGTGGAACAAAAAACAGCAAAATAACTTGGAAAACATTGAGTTTTAGCCAAGCATAAGGTCTTTACAATCCTGCCATTTCACAGATTCTGTTGAAAGTAAGAGAGAAGAAGATACTGACAGGTAGATGATGATGACAACAATGAAAATGGCATGTTTATAGGAAGAATCGACAAATGTTAAGAATGAGAGTGGTTGAGACATCTTGCAGTCGGCTTTGCTCCTTTAGGAAGCATAACCAGTGGTTCAACTTCGTATTGCATTATAGGACAGTTTGCATTTTCCTTCGTCCATTTTTGCAATGAAATGACGTAGTCCTTGATATTCCTTTCCAAATGGGTCAACAGAGATACGGTGGGGTGATGCTCGTAAGCTTCTTCTCGAAAACAAAAGGATTTTCTAACTGGATTTCTCTGCTCTTTCTCTCTACATCTACAAATACTTTTCCCCTCACCTGAAAACCTTATTTTTTTTATTTGCCTGTGTTTTTGGTTTGCAGTTTGTTGATTTTTTTTTCAGGTTTTGTGCCGGGTAAATGTCGAATCAGAAATATGCGAAGCCTTTTAGGGTTGTTGTAATAGGATTGATGCAGCAAGCCGATTAGGTGTTGAAATTTGTTGGGCTTTTTTTATTCATTGTTTGGAATTTGATTGATTAATGGCAACCTTATACTCTTCTTCATCTTCACCGATGAAAAATCTTCCAATTTCTCACTCAATTTCAATTGAAACTTTTCTGAAGTGATTTGTGTGTCTCAGATTTTTTTTTTTTTTTTGCTAAGTTTTGATTCGGCTTTTTGTTTATTTTTATGTGATTAGGGTTTTTGTTTGACTGATGATGTTCTCTTAGCTACAACATGGAAACATAAGCCTGAACCTGCAAAATTGTGTTTACTTTTACCTATCATTCTCAAAATCTTTGTAAACAATTTGTGATTTTAGTTTAGAGTAAATTCCTTTTTCTTCTATATTATTTCATATATACCTGATTGTCCAGAGAGGAGATTTACTTTGTCTGTTGAGCTATTAGACATAAGAACACATTTGGCATCAGTATTTGAGCATCATCATAGCACCGAGATCATGTCCATTGGTGAGGCTTTTGGATTGGATAATTGTGTTTATTTATGGAATGCTTGCAGTAGTAAGGCAACAACTTTTTCTCGATCTTATTGTATTTGGCACTGGGTATTATTTACTGGATGAGTGAATTAGGTGTTGCATTGATATATGTAGTTAACTAAATTATATGACTTGGGAGTGGATGATAGTGTTTCAGTTGGATGGGGACACAACTTGACGTTGCAACTAATAATGAAAATTTCCAGGTAATATACATTCCTTCGATTTGTAATTTAGATGATTAAATAGATGAGTACAGGCAGAATGCGAATATGGCATCGGGGATCGGAAGGTATCCATAAGCTGATGGATCTGTATCAGATATGGCTAAATTAGGTGAAGATCTTTGAGGCTGTAAAGTTAGAGAAGGTTTTATGAGTTCTGAAATATAAAATGAGATTTAAGTACAGGAAGTTGAGGTTCCACAACTGTTTAGTGAACTTCAGATATTTAAAATTTGTTATCAGGTATTCAAAAATAAGGTACATAAGCCCATTGCAACAAGTAAGAATATTGAAAGATAAAAGTACTTTTAAAAGAAGTAGAAATTGAACACCTAAAAGACTTGAAATCAAATTATATGCGTATATCCCAGTAATTGTTTTTTGAGGGATAATATCGCTCATCTTTAAGATCATGCACTCTCTTAACCAAATAGCAGGGAAGGTAGTAAGCAGGTATGTGTATTTTTATCTTTAGTAATGTAGTAATTTAGTGAATTTGAAAACTGATAGGACGCTGATTGACTACTGACTGCAATTCATCAAGTTGAGATGTGCAATTGGTGAACTTTCATCAATAGAGTAAGTGGTCTAATGATGAGAAGATGATCATCTAAGATATCTATCTGTTGACAGAGCAAAGGAAGTAGATCTATACTGCTTGCTGTAAATCTGCAATTCTTTTCTTACAACACCTGATTCTCTTACTACCAACAGGTGCTCTCTCTCCCTCGGGAAAGACAGTTATTCACTCACAAGTTTGCTTGGTTAGGTTGACATATTAACAAAACAGGTTTGACTACCTATTAGCCGGATGACCCTCCCGTCCAGGGTAACACAAATTAACAAAAGACGTTTTGTTTTTTGGTTAGGTTGGTGACTACCTATTGGCAACAAGGTTTTGCTGGTGTTTTGACTAGTGATTTTTTATTGGATTACTACTGATGCTTCGGATATTGCTATTACTGTGATGTTCTACTTGATGTGAGTCTTTTTTTTGCTGCTTTTCTCTTGAAACTCGATTTTATTTGAATACCTAAAATTGGCTGTAGATAGAAACAATGGATACTCAGATGCTGAAAGTTAGTTAGTCCGATTCTTTCGTTGGTTTTGGTCTTAGTAAGACTGAGTACAGCCTATTTGAGTAGTAAATTTGCTTGATTTGAGTAGCTTTTTACTGATGTGTGTAATTTACAGGTGCTTTATAAATGTGCAAGCCATTCCATCTATATTGTATTGTTATTGATTATCTCGGCCAATGGACTTCAAAAATATGAAAAACTGCATATGTTGTTGTTGCCAGGTTCTCTATGCAGTTAAACGGGGTATGTTTCTCGGTATTAATTAGTAGTGGATACTGTTTCTTTGAAGATTTAGAAAGTTCTGTTGTTGTTGTAGTAGTTTATAAGGCCTCATTTTTGGATGCATATGTATTTTTAAAGCGCTAATTTTTAGGCCTTCCGTCGATGCTTTTTGTAAAAGCAACTAATGCTGAGTGGTGTGAAATCCCCCGTTTTCAGAAGCATGCACATGTAGACATGTTGGAACTGTTGAAAAACAAGAGATTAAAAGCATTCATTACTCAGGTTGTACAAGGGGCATATATCGGCGTGTTGCTGATATTTTTTATTGTTCACTGGTGGTTCCCAGAGGATCTATCGATGATGCAAGCTATCTTTCTTTTATAACTTCACTTATCCGCTGATAGAGGCGATCCAAATAATAGTTTGATCCTCTTATTAGGAATAATGTGTCGCTCCGCTCTGTGATTGAAGTCAAAACGAACAGAATGCATGTGAAGTACACTATCTTCAGGAACGTTGTTGTGCAAAGGTATGTGTGTAATTTTTCATTATCCACTTCAAAATTAATCTAAGAACTTCAGAATCAACACATGTTTGGCCCCAAGCCTCTTTGCATAAACTGAATAGTCAATATCGGAACCATTGCAAGCATGACCATCAAATGAATTTAAACATTGCATAACAAATTAATACAAAAGTTCAAATCTATTTCTGATAGTTGGGTGTACACTATTTTGATTGTATCTATTGTACAAGGTCACTGGAATTAGAGATTTCTATTATGGAAATCCTTATTTATTCATCACAGGAATTGATGTTGAATCACAGGGAACTATCTCAAGTACGTGGATTCTAATATTGAAACGCGTGTGTTGGTAATAAGTCAATCTCTTGGTATAAAGGTATTCATGTGTATTATTCTTTCAATTTATTCGATTTGATGTAGGAGCTGATGTTTTTGTTGCGGATATTAGGGATGCTGAGACTAATAGAAAATAAAAAATTGGAAGGGGTTTCTGAGTTTGTACATGCAATTCAGGTAGGGAGGGGGTATTGTTTAATTTGTTCAACTTATGAACTGTTCTAGAATAGGAATCTCTAAGGTTAACTTGGTCATAATAGGAAACATGAATATCTAAGTTCACTGTTGCATCTTTGCTTCCAGTTGAAACCTGCAAAAGCAATTGAGAATGAGAATTATGCTTTAGCAGCTAGAATTTGAGATCAAAATTCCAAATTATATAATGGCACGACGAGGTGACGTCATTATAACTGTTTATGTCTTATGACATTAATCAACAGGTTACATAGTCTCATATTCAAGCTTCTAAATAATTTTTTATTAGTGTATTCTTAAATCCTCAACTGCAAAAGAAATTGAGAATGATAATTATGCTTTAGCAGCTGGAACTCGATCAAAATTCCAAATTAGATAATGGCACGACGAGGTGACGTTATTAGAACTGTTTATGTCTTATGACATTGATCAACAGGTTACATAGTCTCACATTTAAGCTTCTAAATAATTTTTTTATTTGTGTATTCTTAAATCTTGACGTTCACGAGTACCATTGTTTTGTGAATTAGTTTACTGGAGAAAAACTTGCAGCACTCTTCGTAGTCTGTTTATACTTGCGGTGGATGATCTTTGTAGGAACCTTTTTGATGTCATATGTGAAGCATTTCCTACAAGTTATTCCATAGTTCCAAGGGCTTGGGACCCACAATTTGCAATCTTTCACTGTTGTGTATTGCTATGGAGACAACTACTTTAAGAAGTTATATCTTAGAAAGAGCGGATCCAAATATATTGGAACCAGTGAAAACTTGATAGTTATTGTTGTTGGGGGTTTCATTGCAATAGTAGGACATGTATTATCTTCTTTTGTGCTAATATACTTTGCTTGGTTGGATGTGAAACATCCATAAGCCCGTGACCTACCATCTTAAATCGTGTTCAGTTTATATTGGAATCTGCAAATGATATATAATATGTGCTACGTCATAAGTTCTGCTAAATTAGGGGTCTAACTTTCTATTGATGTATGCGTGCTAAATAGTATTCTATAATTTTTCAATTCATGTAGTTACGATAGTCTAATGCTTATTTTAATTTGGATCCAATAGATACAACATTTTCAAGGATGCAGACCCTGTCAGACGTATATGGAGTAGGCCTTTGATGGGCTTGGCCCAATCAACATCTATTCAGGTATTCTTCTATACCTTCAAATTTGAAACTTATACATGTAAAGATCACGTGCAAAGCCAAAGGGGAATCATATGTTACCTATACCAGGTGAATATTCGTGTCGTGTCTCTATGGGTGTGGATAATGAGATATTTTTCCCATTTGAACATGATTCTAGAATTTTGTTTTCTTCAATTCATGTTCTATAGCTATTTTCTTTCAAGTCTCTCTTCTGTTGGTAGTGTTTTTTAAAAAAAATTTAGTATCCTCTGTTTAGGTCTCTGTTATCTAATTTGGATCTTGGTCATGTTCATGGCTTAATAATACGATATCTACAAAAATTTAAGTATTTTTATTAGAGGAAAAAACAAATAAGAAATTACAGTTTACTAAAACAAAAAATCGGCGTCAACCATTAGTAAAGTTTCTTTCTATGACTGATCTCTTTGGATTATCAATTACTTACAATATGTTATGCTTCAAGAAAAATCATTGTGATCTGTAAGTGTCCATGAAAACATTGAACTTGGATTCCTTCTGAACTGGGATTGGTAAAGTAGGAGTCTATCAAAACAGAGGAAATATATGACGACGTAATTGCAGCTTCATTAATATAATATGGTTGTGTGTTTCTTTCTTTAGAATCCCTCTGATCCTTTTTGAAACCTTACTCTAAATTACTCTTGGATAGTATGTTAGCACAATACCATATGGTTCATTCATGTAATCACTTTACTTGCTTTCTTAGCTCAAATGAAAGAGCACATGGTTCTCAACCATGTAGTTGTGGGTTCGACTCCCGCAGATGGCATTGTTATTTGAGTAGGCTAGGACCTCATATGCTTCTGTTGTCAATATTAACTCTTCATTACGTAGTGCAACACATTTATGGGATCATGAGGGGTGTCATATATCATCTCGGTACATGAGAAGCATCTGAATAGAACAAGCTAATTCAAATTCTATGTGAAGTTTTTCAAAGCAATGATACTCATGGGTGCAGTGTAGATAATTCAATAAGTGAAACCCTGAGAACTGGAGTGTGCATCCAAAACCTTACAGATTCAATCTTTGTTATAATAGTTGATATTGGAGTACTTGACCTGAACACAAATATATGGAAGGAGCAACTTAAGTTTCTAGAGACATACCACACGAAGGAAAAGTTTGCTCGGCTTCTAAACCCATGTTTCCTGCAATGCAATTATAATGTAGCTTTCGACTAAGCATCTAGATTAACCACTTTACAGGGCAATGCAAAAAATTGAGCAAGTAAAAGTAGAATCAAGAGTGGGCTCTCTAAGTGAGCGGCAAAGGAATCAAGTCGAGGTTTTGTTTATAATTCCCATCACATGGGTTATTTGATTGTGTTGATTTTTCTCTGTCAATGGCAGTGTTTGGTTGTTATATTTATTTCACTGGATTAGTCTATTGCTTCTGTTTACATGTGGGAGTATTTATAGTAAAGGTTTACAAGCCATTCTCGTTCCTTCAAGAACTGCTGTTTTTTATGATTCCAGTCATTACTTGAGAATCCAGTGGCATCAAGAAAGTTTATTATGTTGAAGCTATGTCGTGTTATGGTACTTGGCAGAAAAATTTGCTGAACTCACCACGAATACGCTGAGGAAACCACCATCAATGCTCAACTACATGATATTGGGTTGCAGGTACAACCAAGTTGATTTATATTCGGAATTTTGTGTATTGTTATTCCATTGTGCTTTTTCAGTTCCTATTTTCTGTCTTTGAGAGGAAAATCGGCTCTTCCAAAATAGAATTTTTCTTGGTATTACAATTCTACAAGGGGTATGTAATACTTTGTAGATTTAGTGTGGCTGCAAATAGTAGAAATTTTGCGAGACTAAGATAGATCTCAGTAAATCTCTGTCTCGATAAATATGCATTTGTTCAAGTGTAATTTTTACCTTCAGGAAGAAAATCTATTTAATTATCTGTCATTCTAATGCAGAAGCTGTCCCAAAGAAGATACTCGATTTGATGATTTTGGAGAGAATAATAAAAGGCTTGGCGTTCAAATTTTCAGAATGCAGTTAAAGAATCAAACTCTAGAAAGGTACAAAAGTGGATAAACTATGATGTCTTATAATTCAATGACACTTCTCAAAATGCCATAATCTATAGTCATTACTTTAAATTTTGAACTACATAAGTGTTTTACCTCCACATCTAATTGTTTTAGTTGTATCCGGGAAGAAAAAGAAACACTAAAAAATAGGTTTCTTTTTTTCTTTCTCAATGTCTTGGAGTCTCAATTACAACTACTAGCCCATGACCACTAGTCAAATACTAGCCCAATTTGAACTATAAAATACAGCACGACCAAATTCAAGTTCACTTAGGTGTATTAGTTTAGGGAATCGACTGATAATAGATACCAAAATTGATTTAGGTTGGGTATAGGAAACCTCATACAAATTTGGTTATTATAAAACGTTGATACTTGCAGATACTATTAAAAGATTGAAATGTTTTTCAGGTATTACTATGGTTGCATTTGATGGCCAAAAAGGGTCTGGCGAAGTTCATAAGAGAGAGATAGTCATCGAAGATACAAAGTAAGTAACTTTGATTTAAAAGGTATATTATTTCTAAATTATGAACTGAGATCCTTAATAATTTGACGATTAATCTTGTGACGTTGTTGTTTGGGTTGAATGGTGCAAATCAGTAGGAAAGAGTGTTGTAGAGGAACATACGAATACTCTGATAATTTTAATTATTACTGGAACGTTTTTAAGCGAGTTTCAAGGTTAGAGGTCTGTTACTAATTAACCGCAGAAAGTGCTGACATTAACATTTATTCACCTAACAGATAACTATACCTTGAAACAGATGCATTTGAATTAGCTACTACCACTGCCTATAGAGTATTAATCAATTTGGATATACCAGAAGTCAATAAATTCAAGAAAAAGTAAGTGCGCGGAATAAAATTAGGACTATATGACTTTTACCTTTCGTGAGTTGAATTTTTATTTTAATCTAAATAGTGTACTTGCTTTCACTAGATTCAATTTTATCTTTTTGATCTAAGGAAGAGAGAACCAGATCATATTGTTGATTATGTTTCTCATGATGTCGTTGATCGATGGGGGTGGATGAAAATGGTGATATAGATTATGTTTTTGGTGATTTTGTGAATGTGTGTAGTTACCGGTTTAGTAAAAATATGACAACTGAAAGTGGGGATGAACATCTCATTTTTCTGTGTTAGTTAATGAACGATTTTATGGATTCTTATGATCATGTAATCCAAACATGTACATTGTGTTACATTGTTATTGCTATTAGTAGATACGCGAATGAATTCTATAAGTTTCATTAAACATTAGAAACTTGATACAGTTGTTCAAGAGAATTTATCAACGTGCAACTGCTCGGAAAATTTGTAAGCAATCAAATTGGTTACATATACTAAATCAGATGATTAGAAAATGATTAGAAAAAAAAGTAACAACGTATTAAAATCTTATCTGCTAAAAAATATTGTTTACCAAATTGAGCAGGCTTATACCATTATTTTTCACCAAATTGATGCTTTAGTATCACGTTGTTGTAGCTCCTACGCTCTATTACATGTCTTTTGTTAAGTAAAAGACTATCATATTGTACTTTCAAAGTAAGTTATCATCAATTTAATCTTTTCATGGAGTTGACCCAATTTGAGCACTTCTGTTCTGTATCATTCTCTAAATATATTGAAATATGTTTGGTAGAGAAAAAAGACATCTCATTTGTTGCTCTCTCATCGTTATCATCATTACATTCTAAACTAAACTAAGTTGCTTCCTGAATAGTCTTCCTATTTTCACTGGGATCATCCGGTTGTGGCGCGCAGGTCATTGTGACTCAGTTGTCCCCAGATTTGAACATGTGTAAATTTATATCGTGGTTTAGCAGTCAAAAAAAGATGGTACTACTTTTTGTTCTAGGCACTTACTTCTTCTTGAATTCATTGACTCATACCTCCAGATTGATCAATACTCTTAGAGGCACTGGTAGTCGCCAATGCAAGCGCACCTGTTGTAAGGGATAATGGTCTGTTAGGTAAAAAAATATGCAATTGTCGGAACATGTCTTGGTTAATTATAAACGGACCACTAACCTCGAAACTCGATTACAAACGTTCCAGCAATGGTAACAATTATTGGAGTATTGATGAAATTAAATCAAGTGATTGATTATTTTTTTTTGCTGGAAATAAGTGCCTAAATGCAGACTGATTCGATTGGTATTGATATTATTAGGTGTTTACTAATGTAATAAAATTATGAGTATACCATGGAATGAGAAAAAAATAAATTATGTAAACTGATACTAACATGGGAGGTTGAGCCGGGGCCGTAAGGCCACGGTGATACCTAGTCACTGTAATAAAAAAAGAAGGCTATTATTGGGACATCACATTCCAATAGAGGGGCGTCACCTAATAGGACAAAAACGGGTCACCCATAAGTAATATTCAAAATCCCTTATCTAAAATAATTTTATAATGACTAAACAACCCTTATTTAGTTAATGTTAATTTTATTTAATTATCTAATGATTAAAGAAAGGCAAAAAAAAAAAAAAGAGTTTTTTTTTTTTTAAAACCTTAGATTTTGATTCACTTTTAGGTGAATCTAATAAGGAGAAACCAAGTTAGTTAAAACACGTCAAAAAACAGGATACTTTAGCTTTTTAGACAAACTTACGGTTTAGAAAGGGATGAACTCCTAACCGTAACTGAGTAAAATTAGGAAAACCAAAATTGAGAAAAACCAGTTACGATTAGGAAACAAAAAAAAAAAAACCGTAAATTTTCTTACGGCCAGATTTATTTATTATATTTACCAACCCTAAATATTTCTCTCTGTATTTGAGAATTTTACTCCCACAAATCCGGCAAGTATAGTTTCAATACATATCCCGAAAGTATAAGTATATTTATACTTAATGATGATCGGTTTCTTTCTAACGTTAAGATTACAAAGTGGGATCAAATACTCAATGTGATTAACGTGTTTAGTTTAGTTTATTTAGGTAAAATAAAACATCCTTCCTGGCCCCGCGTGACTGAAAATGAGTAAGTTCTTCCTAAAATATCTCAGCAAATCTCTTTGTTGATCAATATTTAGTTATCATATATATATATCAACTAATAAAGGAAACTATGCACGAGACATTTTACGGTTGGTTAAAAACCAATAGAACCAAACCGTAGCAAAATAATCGGTTGGTTTACATAAAATCAAACCCAACCATACCCAACCGTAAATTCATTCGTAAATTTTTGGAAAAAAAGTGTAACCTAGGATTTTTTACGGTTAAGTTGTATGTGACTCGAATCCAATCATAAATATATTTACGGTGACAAACCTAACAGTAACAATATACTAACAGGGGTTAGTCCACGAGTGAGTTGGAGGGAGTTTAATGTATTTTGAATCTTGGGGATTTTGAGGGAGTGTAAGAGAGTATTGGGAGTTTGAGAGAGTTTGGTATGTTGAGTGTAGGGAGTTTGAGAGACTCTTCCAAAATCTCTACTTTTTTGAGAGATTTGGAGTGAGGCAAAAATACACTATAAACTCCCTAGAACTCCCCAGAACTCAAAAAAAAAAAAACAAACTCCCTATCATTCTAATTTTTACCACTAACAGGGAGTTTAAGAGTTTCTTTCAAACTCCCCCACGACTAACAGGGTTTTCTAGGGAGTTGGGGAGACTCTTCTAAACTCTCCCACGACTAACGGGGATTTTAAGAGACTCCCTCGAACTCCCTCACGACTAACGGGAAAAAACACAACTACACCCAACTCCCCCAACTCCCTTGAGGACTAACACCCTGTAAGTGTTTTTTTTTTTTTTCTTTTTAATTACGGTTAGGAATTCTTGGAAGAAGGGATGAAGTTTAGAAGAAGGATTTGCTGTTGACGAAGGAGATGAAGTTTAGAAGAAGAAGTGCGGATTTTTGAGTCAAAATTACGTTTTGATTTTAGTTTTTAGGATTTTATTTTAGATAAAGGATAATTTAGACATTTGGCTATTGTATCAAGATTTCGCATAGCCAATTTTTTAGTCATTAGGATTCCAAGTGAAACCCCTCTGTTGAAATGTGAAGCCCTTATAATGGCCTTCTAAAAAATGGTGGTGTTTGACTCTTAGATTTGATTTGAGAGTCATTAGATGGTCAGGATTCAACGGGGACCATGATCCGGCGGCCGGAATTATCCGGATGGAGTTTTGACTTCGACGGCCAGGAATGATAGGCTATGTTACGGCGCGGGAATATGGGTGAACGAAATATGGGAGGGTTATTGTTTGTGTCGTACAAAGATTCATACAAAACACATTCTCTCTCCTATTTCGTCTCTAGAATACAGTTTTCTCTTAGATTAATTGATTTCAATCTTCACGTTTATTGTCTTTCTCCTTAGGTTTAATTTCTGCAACAAAAGGAGGAAGAAGAAATCGAAGCATGAGGAACCCATCTAGAGAGAGAACTAGAATCAACTCAAAGAAGGGGGAGAAGAAGCTCCGCCGCATCCTCCGGATGCTTCACGCCCTACCCCAATACCATCAAGGAGAATGTTTGAAACAACGACTCCATCGAACTGTATTGCTAATTAATTCATAGAATGGAATCCATTAAACAGGAACTACACTAAACCTAAAACATGGTCGGTTCTTCCTGTTAATGGAAATTTACTTATTCAACTTCAACTCTAATTTTTAACAAAATCAGATTCAGGTATTATCTTTTTCTTATTTGTTTAATGTCTCACCAATAATTTTAGATAGATGATGTAAATTAATTTTTATTATTTAATCGTATTCTTAATTTTAATTATGTGATTTTCACGATTTTGTTGATCAATTTGGAGAGGACAATTCTAGCGTTTTATCTCATTCTACATATCTTATGATGCTCATCTGATTCCTTTGACAATTCCTAATAAGCTTAAAGCTCAAGTCTTTTAGGAAATTGTGTTTATTAAAATTTTAGTTTGTTATATAATTATAATTAAAGCTGGCAATATTCCCTTATTCTACGTACACTGTGGTGCTGACCTAATTGCTTTGGAAAGTCCTAATAAGCTTAAAGCTCAAGTCTTCCTTGGACTTGCTGTCAAGCCTGTTTATGAATGTTGTAATATACCTAATACTATAGAATTGTGAATGTGGATAGTCTCGAGTTAGTAATATACTGTCTAGGAAAAAGATTCTGATTCCGTTGTTTTAATGTGTATCTCATACACGTAGGCTTATGCAGAACTACTCCAGTAAGATGGTACAAGGATACAAACATGGTTCTTCAGTTCTAAGGATGGTGTAAATGTGAAATTAACCGCACCACTCCTCTATTTATTCATTGATTGATTATGTTCATCCAGAAGGTATCACCACCCTTATACTTTGTCCTCCAGACATGATTGCCTCTTGTGTCCTTACTAAAGTTTCGGACTAATTTTTTTCCTTATGTTGTTGATGGGTTTCTTATGCCCCTGCATCATCAGTTGTGCTCAAGATTTTCTTCCGCACCGACAAATTTAGGTAAGTTCGAATATCCAAAGACCATTTGGCTAGAGCTCATGGTCCTAATGCAATTTTATTTTATTTTTGAAAACGAAGTCTTGAATTTTACACTATTGCAGGTCTTCAGAGGCTAATAGAAAGTTACAAATTAACTATGAGAACAGTGGTAAGTTACAAATTTGATGACTCTTCATGTAGTTTTGTGATTCTTTAACTTAGTAGAAAGTAAGGCATCATTTCTCTAGCTTTAGAAGATTTGATTGTAAAGGCGTGTAGAATTGACTACAGTAACTTGGTTTTGTCTATATTTAATCTGTGTTTCATGGTTCCGTTTTGTTTCAGGGAAAGTAATTTAGTTTCATTCTGGAAGACTATTAGCTTACAACTTTCCTTAAGCGTTTTCTTTAGAAATATTCAATTTTCCTTATAGAACACTAACTACAATATTGTTGCAGGTAGACACACAATGAGATTTTCATTTTGATGAGCGAATGCAGGTAATTGATAAGGATTGCAAGTTGGTGTGTCATTTATTTCGTTCAGTTTAAATTTTCTAAGTTCATCGGTTGTTTTAATAGTCGCTTATGAAGTGGGATTTTGATTATTAGGTTCCTAACTATTACTCAATGGTGATGTGAACGGAAAAATGACGTTTGCTCATGTGGCAATTGCACAAGGGATTTCAGGTACTAATCTCATATTGAATCTTACTTGAGAGTCACTTAAACTATTATTTTAGTAATTATTAAAGATGGGGATCGCTGGGAAGTAGCAGTTATGATTGTTAGGTGGCCAATGGGGATGCGGATTCTCTATCTAGACTGCCATAAAACATTGTAAATTAGAGAGATGCAAGCCTTGCATGGTGTATGTTAATATTCCAATATGTAGAAAGTAGTAATCTTCAAGAATTGGATCTCAAAGAGGGACAGGCTAAATTGATCCTGATGCGCCACCATAAATCCATATGTATAAATATGCGGGGTAAGAATCTTTGCTTACTGAAATTCTTCAAACCGTTAGAGTTTGGAAGAAAGCCCATACTAGCGGAAAATGTACAGGAGGCGTTGGTTCGATTGACCAAAAAAGAATGTGATGCAGGGGTATATTCTGTTTTCTTTAGGGTGCAGGTTTTCTATTTAGATTGTGTTACTAGGATGTATCTGTAAAAGAGGGCGTTCTGTGAAGATGCCTGAAGTCTCAGAGTTACATCCGGTGCCTGATGCTTATGTACCTCTAAGCTGTATTACTTTGTCCAGTTGAATGGTCCACAATTATATATGTAGAACGGACAACCGAGTGAGTTGACACAGCTCATTAGTATCTTCATCACAAAGTGAGCCTTACACTGCATAACCATTACAGAAGATAATTATATTCAGTAAGTTGAGCACCGTGGACCGCTGAATTGAAGTGTATGGCCAGTAGCTACCGTTACAAAAAAGTAATGGTCTTTGCCTTAGGTTATCCATGAATATGTTCTTTTGTACATTTCAAGAAAACCTAAAATCTATAATGTTCAACAGGAGATATATTGTACTCTTTAACATGTGTACATTTGAAAGGATGGTGGCGTAATCGTTGTATATGATAGAGATGTTACGAGGAACATTTTGCGATTTGTTCTTTATTTGTGTTGTTTAGACTGTATTCATGTGCTTGTTGCTTGCTTTTACACCAATTGGTAAATCCTAGCAGTAATAGCATACTCAGCTCAGAGAAGAACTGTTTTGAGGTTGCACTTTAATTAGACTACCCGTCCTTTATACCCTTTTCAAGTTTTAAAGTCCCCTCAGTTATTGAGGTTCTGACTATTGTGTTAAAATAGAAGGGTGTCTCAGATATAACCAGTCTACTTGATTTTTTTCGTAAACTTAACTAACTATACGTGTTATCCAGATATATCTCGCTAATTAAATTTGTCTCAGTATGCCAGCATGAAGATACAGTCAGAATACCTAGGGAACTCTGGGTTTCTGTAGATCAATGTGGACCTCTTCTCATGATGAGCTTGCTGCCGTCAGATCCTGTTAATGGATGAATATATGGTAGAGTAATTTGGAACCTATAAATTCTGCATTATGATTAAATGGCAACAAAGTAACTATTTATTAGCATCTGGATATCCTGATTCTCAGTGTACTACTAGATTGGGTATTCAAGGTATTTTCCCAGTAGACCATAGAACTATGGTTTTCATAGTTTTGAGTTGTTATTCGCAACAAACTGGAAGGTAATATGTGTAATATTTTATTACGTAATGCACGTCTTATTTGTAGAAATTCTCTTTGAGTAAAACAAGACATTCCTATCAAGCAAGTCTAGACAAAGTTTTAAAGAAACTTTCAATATTCAATTGTGATGTCAGTCTTGCTGTATAACTACAATAACTTGATGAAGATTTTCAGTATATGGCTTGACATGTTCCTTGAATCTACTTTTTGACCTTTAGGATGGGAGATATTACTTTGGGAGGCATGGTAGTAATCCAAAATTATGGTTCTACTTCATCGAACCAATGAAATCTGTTTGAATAAGAAAATTTTGGGGTGACCAAGTTTTTATGTTCTGCACAGCTGAAGTAATATTCTTTGATGAAAAATCCCATTTACACCCATCAACTGTATTCAGCAAAAAAGAAAAAATAGAAATGTACATAAATGTTAAGGAAGTTGGGGATGAAAATGGGAAGGGACTGAAACTGAAAAGAGTTATCCCATACTAAGGGCATCAATGTCGGATTTTGGCTGCGATATAATCTTTGTGATTGTGTTGCTGTTGATTCAATATAATATCGTTAGAATTATTTCTATGCCTTTGTTTTTTTATCTTTTGCTAAATATGGTTTTTGGAGTGAATGGTGTGTATTCTATGTGACCGGTGGATCAAAAGCCACGTATTACGTTTTGCTAGCTAGGTGAAGATAGAGAGGAAGTAGAAACAACAACGAAGATAAATACAACATCGAAAAATTCGGAGCACCCTTCTAGAAACACCCGTGTGTAGCTACGCACTAACCGCTATCTTCATTTCTCAAACTCTTAACTACCTTTGTATTGTCTTTGCTGAGGATGTTTGTATTGGCAATTGATCTGCTTATTTATTTTAACATTTTGCAATACAGCTAAGTAAGCTGTTGATTTCTTATTTTTGACAGATTTTCATAAGTGTGGTTTGATATACGTGATTAGAAAGCTTCCGCTTCTATTTGTTTATGATTTGAGACATGTATCGCGGTTTACATAAACCAAAGTAGTCCAGATCCTTTTTTTTTTACTGTACAAGCTACGCCAGTAAGATGCTTCTTATGGAAATTCAGGATTTATTTTTAAATCATTTTGGAACCCTAGAATTTTTAAATCTTTATTTTTTTTTCTCTTTTGGATTGATTTATGTTTGCTTTACGTGGTTGATGTTTGCAGGAAATTAGTCGAAATTTATAACATTGATTTAGGAGGCAAAGTATAATTACAAAGACGATGCAGAGGAATGGAAAAACAAGGTAAACATGTGGAAACCCTAGATTTTTAGATCTGTAATTCTTTTCAATATCACATTGGGTTTTAATTTGGTGTAATTGGGTTTTTATTGAGAAGTTGGCTTCTGTTGACTTAGTGATGCCACATATTTGATTGTACATTAAAATTTATCCTGATTGAGAGCTAATAGCTAAGAACCATTTGGTTTGGCTTAATTTGATTGTTTGTGTGTACAAAATTATACCCAAAACAAGTTTTTAGGATTGTTTGCACCATTTTTACGTCTTTTTCTCTTCCAGTAGATTATAGTTTCGCTGAAGAAGTTGGGGATAATATTTTCGTTGGGTAACTGCTGACTTTTCCATATTAGTCATATTTGCGGAGTAGAGGCCTCTTATATAGTGTCAGTTTTCTGATCATTGTGGGAGTAGATTAGATTCTGCAGGTCTATGAATAGTATTTGAAGTATATATTGAGAAGTTCTTTTAGGTTATTGATGCAAGTCATTGAATCTGTTGGTGATCCCTTATTTGGTGAACTTTAGGTATAGAATATGTAAGTTAGTGCAAATTTGCGTGCCATGTAACTACCTGATATGATTTTGATGTCAGGCTTACTTAATATGGTCGCTCATTTTTTTAAATGTGGGCAGGTATACTATGAATGCATTACCAATCATCTATAGAACTGGTGCCATGTAATATCACGTCACAAATACTTGACTATGTTGAGGCCCTCATAAATACATGTTCTAGCGTAAGGGGGTAACGTCTTATGGAAGAATTTATGTTACACGCATCTCCATGGTCATAGTGCCACATCGCTAACTCCTTTTTTTTTTTTCATAATTAGTCATGGCTAAATCTAAAATCCGGCTACCTCCATAGTCACCCTCCGGATCCCTGTTTTTCTGCTGTCTACATTGATTTCCAATTGATATTGATCAATTTTAAGATTATTTTCTCCCTTATTAGTTTTCTGCTGTTATTGCTAATATTGTTGCCACTCCTAATGATGTTTTTGATGATGAGCTGCTTATCTTTGTGTTCCTTACCGGATTCAGAATTATGGAAGCTCGATGCAAAGGGGTTCTATGGAGAACACAATCTTTGGATGCCAAACCTACTGCAATGTTCTACAATACTGGGTCTCAAGGTGGTGGTCAGGAAAGAATTGCGTAAGTCTCCCTATGCTCTCTCTACCTAAGCACTAACAAATTATCCGCTTCACATTACGCCTATTTTTCTATTTTTCTATTACTGCTACTACGGGTCTTCTCCCCTGTTGCGCAGAAGCCTTGGATTCTTGCTTATCTGTTTTTATTTTTGATATTTAAGCATCCTTTATATACGCTTTATGTTTTCAGGAAATGTAGGTGGAAAAATTGTTCATCTAAGGAGCACTGCATTAGCTGATAGTCGATTTAACAAAATTTGTATGAAAGATTCCACAAGTTTGTATGAATGTTCCATTAAAAAACACGAGTTTATTCAAGATTTGAAAGAAGAATTAAGGTGTTGGTGTCGACAAGTTCGGGTCTAAGAACTCTTAGATGTCAGATTGCTCTAGGAGAAATGTGACATGTAAGCTTTTGTTGGCAAAATCCTTAGTTTTAGACCTTATTTGGTACAAATGATCATTCTTTAGAGCCATAACTTTGTAACTCCGGGATCCATTGTTTTGATCATTTGCTTATCTATGTTCATGCATTCTCTTGATTGTCTTATGTTCTAAATGCTTTTGATGCACCACCGTTAGTCAGTGATATAAATTGGACCAACTATAAGATTCCATTTTGAGCAGATTCATATCACGTAGCTCTTTCTTTAGTATTTTCCGCCTAGGTGAGTGCCTCAGCATGTCTTTGTTGAACAAGCAATAAGATCCTTGCGTGTAAGTTATCTTTCTGATTTGTTTTACTCAAAGCTCAAAGATCATTAAGAGTGACTTGATCATGAAAAGAGAGTACTCACCGAAATGGTGTAATGAAATTATAATTGATACTTTTATACGTTTTTAGCCAGCACCTGATACGTATACCTCAGGTTAGCCATATGTAACTTCTTTTGTACATCTCAAGCATTTCTAAACAGCTATAATGTTCAACTGGAGCTATATCATTGTATTCTTCATACACATTTTTTAATTTCGGCTAGCTTTCGACAATTATGTAGCATCTAATTATTTGTATTGCAGGAACTCACATCCCTAATAAGGAAGAAACAATTTTTGTTGGCCTGAGGCGGCTCTTTGTTGTCTTTGAAAATGTGTGGAAGCTGCTATTCATTGCAGCTTCTTTACACCGTGAGTTGTCTCTTGCATCCACCACACCTCTCGAGGTCCAAAGCAATTTTTACTGACTGCTTCAACTTATCTCTTCCCAAAATAGGGACAAGTTTAGTAGGTGCAGCGATCGCAAGGTAAATTCATCAATAACCTCTTTCGTTAATTCCTATACCGTGGGTTGTCAAATCTGACCCTGCTGTGTGTTGTGAACTATGTTAGGTTTTGGATCTTCTGTTTAAACTTTAAATTTGTTGAGCGAAATAACACTTTCTTCTCTTTTCAAAATTAAATACTAAATGTTTAGTGCATACACTTCACCTAAAAACTGGGAATTTATAAAATAAAATGTGTATTATAAAAAGTGGCTGGACGGAACTAAATCTGGCAATGTTCCTGTAAACTTTCATCAACTTCTGTCAGTTATAGTTGGTGAATATTCTAAGTTCTAATTTATCTAGGATTTGATTATCATGAAACCATTACAACTCCTAAAGTGGTGGAACAGTTCCTGACGTAACTCATCTAATCCTCGCCATATGTATATTTTTGTAGAATGACCGACGCAACACATGTCGAGACCTTGAATTGTTGCAGATTTTGGAGACCCTGTTTTCCAGGAACCACGTGTTATTTTGTTTGCAGAAAATTTTATGAGCTTGCTATCTAATGAGCCTATATTTTCTTGCAGATTAAGGTTGAGTTCAACAGGCCATGGAGCCTTTATAATGCTAAGATTCTCCTTCAAGATCCTATGGAAGGGTTATATTCAGTGTTGAACCAGCAATAAGATCCTTGCATGTAAGTTATCTTTCTGAAGATCGGGTATGAAATTATAATTGATACTTTTATATGTTTTTAGCCAGCACCTGATACGTATACCTTAGGTTATCCATGTATAAGTTCTTTTATACATCTAAAGCATTTCTAAATAGGTATAATGTTCAACTGAAGATATATCATTGTATTCTTCATCATGTTTAATTTGAAGGGGATGGTGGCTTAATTTTTTTATATGAAAGAGATGTTGTGAGGAGCCTTCTGTGACCCGTGCTTTATTTGTGTTGTTTATGTTGTATACGGAAGGTTGCTGCTTGCTTTTACACCGATTTGTAAATCCTTGCAAGACTACCACAGTGAGCATGCTGGGGATCCTTCTTTTTTAAAATTTTTATTTAGTATTTTCGGTGTCATTTTGAATGCGTGTGGTCAGGGCAAGTGATAAATGCCCGAAAGAGAGAAGGAAGATAATTTATGGGGTTGATTTTCCACACGTTACTCTTAATGAATACAAGAAGAACGTTTTACTTGAGCTCCTTAATTAAAACTCAGTTGTTGTCTGATTTATTTTAGGAATACTCGAGGAACTACAAGCATCTACATGAGTTTGAAGCTCACAGCTGCTTATTAAACTCAGTTGGGGGGTTGATTTTCAACACGTTACCCTTAATGAATACAAGTCGAGCGGTTTACTTTAGCTCCCTAATTAAACTCAGTCGTTGTCTGATTTATTTTAGGAATACTCGAGGAACTACAGGCATCCACATGAGTTTGAAGCTCACGGCTGCTTATTAAACTCAGTTGGGGTTGATTTTCAACACATTACCCTTAATGAATACAAGCAGAACATGCAATCAATAGTCCCCTTCATTTAGGTCTTACTTCTCTCCCTTTTCTGTCTATAATTATTTCACTGTCCCACAGTCAGTTATGAAATGGTACACATGCGGTGTTTCAGTATTTTTCTTGATGCTTCTATCTCTTCTCTGACTACCTATTTTGTTTGATTATCTAGAATTCGTCCATGGTTAATGTTTCTGCCTCACGTGGAAGAAATAATAAAACTCTGCATACTAGATTTTTTTTTCCCAGTTGGATTACACATTCAGATAACGTTAATTTCTGTAGGATAATGAGTTGAAGAGTTGCTTAAAAAACAAAAGCTGTTTAGACATCTTGCAGTTGGCTTTGCTTCTTTTAAAACTATCTACCAGCACCATTGCTTGAAAGGGGTACAGCTTTCTACTGCTATATCTTCTTTGACTACTCTTTTAGTGATTATCTAGAATTCATCCTTGGTTAATTGACGTCGGTTTTGGTTATTTAACTTAATTACTTTGGTTGTTCTTTGGAGTTTCACTTTGAGTGAAATAGTGTCTTTTAGGTTTGAATATGTATTTAGATAACAATGACCTTAATAGGTGCTCAAACATTTAACTTAAGTCTGTAGGGGAACAGATGTATTTATCTTTTGCTCTTATTGTTCGTCATTGATTATATTTGTGCAATTTTGTTTCCCCAGTATCCAAGTAACTTCTTTATCTTTCTCAGATTACAATTGTTGCCGCAGAGACAACAAGATTATTGTTAAAATTTTATTAATATTAACCCATAGATTATTATTCCATTGTAATCAATAAACAAGGATTTCAGGTATTAAATCAAGAAGAAAATTTAATTATAAAGCAACATGTACTTGACTTTGCTTCATTTTCCGTAACTTACAGTGCTCGGTATACTGAAAATTGATTCTCTTTCTTTCTCTCCATGTACAGGTAGTGGTGCACTGTTCTCCTCACTTGCAATAAAAGCCCGAATTGGGAGTTTACAGATTTGGGCTTTGCATGGACTTCTTTTGACCATAGATGTTGCCGGCTTATTTTATGTGTCATTGTGTCCCAAGTGCAGGTAATTTTGAAAATTGTTTCTTCCGTAGTAAGAAGTGAAAAAAGAAATGCATGGACTATATTGCTACAAGCATTAACGCCAGCCTTTTAGCATGATTATATTGTCCTTGGAATTTATATTGTTCCTAAACAGTTGGTGTTACTTTTATACTAATCCGAGCAATGAATGTTGCAAATGATATTTGTACTTCATCTTGATGTTAGAGAATATATATTGATATCTTTTTGTAGTCTACTATATGTATTCGTAGTTCAGTCATTTGTGTTCTGGATGTTATGGCAGGCGACTCTCTTACTTGCTATGGAATTTACACGTCTGATGAAACTGGATGGGTTGAGCTCCGACAAGGGATATGGCGCCTTATAAATCCTATCTCTACCTCCCTTGCTTATGAAATGCTGCAAGGTTCTTTAATTTCTTTAAACTATGGAACTGTGGCGCAATGGTGGTGCATCTGACTTCAAGTCAGAATGTTACGTGTTCGATTCACGTCAGGTCCAATCACCGATATTATGCTTCTTTTCTTGCGGTATATTTGGTGATAATGCGAAAGTCTCCAAACTCATTTAAGTTGATTCACATATAGGAGGGGAACAAAATGCAAATCCAAACTAATTAATCAAGTTTACTACCAAAATGAGGAATAATAATTGTGGGATTGCTGAAACTTTTAGGCATTATATGCATCTTTGAATTATAAAATCATCAAGATGCTATCAGGCTATAGGAGTTTCGTTATCGGCTCGATAATGAATTAGATGTTATATTTAACTTTGATAGTCTATAAAAGGTTAGCAGACACCCATTGGTCAAGAATTAACGAAATGCTGCTACAGTGCTAGGTATGATTCTCCAGCATTGTATATTGATGATGTTAAATAATTTGGAAATGCAACATCATCGGCCACTAACACCATCCAAATCTAATAAGAAGGTTGTGCAGTGCCATGAATCAGTAACTATATTAATTTGCATAGAGATTAAGTAAAATAACCTTTTATATATATATTTTTAATACGTAATGTTTTATATAAATTATTGCTTCGGGAGTTTTCACACTATAGTCATATATACATAGAAGTTGTATAATTTAAATTCAAACATCTAAAACATTAATTTTATTTTTTCAATTTTGTTTTTACCATTTTCTTGGGGAAATATGCGAGTTAGGCTGAAACACAATTTTTTAACACCCAACATTGACACCTAAAGAGCTCACGCAGTTATAGAAGCAAGCGCGATAGAATGAAGAACCAAAATAAATAATTTTAATTAGAGTCTTCGGATCAAAACATAGAAGAGCAAGGTTAATTAAAGAAAGAGTCACCGTGACACATACCACTTAAAGTGTGAACAAAATATGCTATAACATGATGTCTCCCGCTTCATCTGTTGATTACATTATACATTTAAGCAAGGAATTTGTGTTGATTACATTATACATTTAAGCAAGGAATTCAGATGTCTAAATGAAGCTTCAAAATAATTGATTTGGATAATTATTAGTAAAGTCAAAATAAATTAAAATTTAAAGAATATCCAAGTTATAAGATAAAAAGTTAAATTAGGGTTGCAATCATATTATTGTTAACTATAAAGAAGGAAAAAACTTTAAAAATATGTGCTAGGCTATTAGTAAGAAAGTTGGATGTAACAAAACATCATGGGGAGATATAACCATGATACTCCACTTTCCATGATAAATGAAGACATGTTCCAAAAATTCTGGATATTCCGATCCATAATCTTATTCGAACTTAGCTTGAAGAACTTAGCAAAGAGTTTGTCAGGTCCTAAATTCCAAGGATAACTTATCAAAAAAAAAAATCTTTGTATTTTATTTTTGTTTTGTCTCTAACTGGATTCTCTCATTTATTAACGCAAACTACAATACTATGTATGAGTGTATATTGGTTGGCATATTAGAACCCGAACCCAAGTTCCAAATATCTAATTAAGGAACAACGAAAAGAGATATTTTAATACAACATGAATATGATTACTATACCAGAATTATACTTTGTGGAGATGCTAAAATAAAATTATAGCAAAAATATGAAAAAAAATAAAATGAAAACAAGTAAATCTTATAGTAACCTCAACAGAGGTGGAGCTTTAATAGTAAGGTGTGACTAATTATCATTTTTTTTAAAATTATAACGATAATTTGTTCATAAATTTATTAAATTGATAATTTTGTTGAATGTATTATGTTGGATTTTTTTATCTTCTACGAAGGCCACAAAAATATTTGTAGACTTCGATATGCCAGAAGTTGTGGACATGAGAAAAAGGTGTTGTTTAACTAAAACTAAGAGGTGTGTTGTAAAGCCTTTGTATATGTATTGTATTTAGAAGAATGACTAATGATAGTGTCTAACTAAATGGGTGTGCAAATTAAATACTTGCCAACAATAATTATCAATAGTAAACGGGGTTTATATTTTTTGTGTAAGGGTTCAACATGATATTATATATGACTTAACCGAAGTGCACTTCTAGGCATGAAAAACTTAAGTTAAGTGAAATGGTGTATCACATGATATTATATATGACTTGCAGATTTATAATATTTGTGCAAAGGTGATGGTTTGATTGTGACACTTTATGATTAACTATTTTAAACTGGAAAATTTAGTTTTATAGGTACAAACTAGAGTTGAAAGTACATGGATATTTTAGGATGAAAACAATAATTGTTATAACAACAGTTATACTCGGTAATAATGCGAGAGTTTTCGAAATCTCGGGAATTGATATTTTTACTTAAAGGAGAGGTATTGAATGGCAACCTACACAAATGTACACCCTACTTTACTAGCAAATATGTGCCATCAACTAAAAAATTAATTATAGAATAACCTCGCAAAGAATGTAGTTCAAATAACTGAATAATATTCGGTACATAAGTTTCACTGTACAACATATATATCACCTCGACCGTTATCTAAAGGATAAATATAACTTCGACATGATACAAAAGGTAAGAAGATTACATCGGAGTCAATAATTAATGAAATGATACAATGTTAGGTCAAATTTTATGATGTTTATATACTAATGATATTCAAATTAATAAATGCAACATCATAAGTCATAAACACCAATCAAATCTGAAAAGAAAGTTTTGCAGTATCATGAACCACTATATCTGTTGAAATTTATAAACATGATTTCCATATAGATCAAGTAAGACAAATTTTGTTTTTCTAATTTATACATAACATATCATATACTATATTACTCTTCGTATTTCAGTTCACATTGTAATCATACATGTAGAAGATGTTCAAAATGTATAGAACAATAGTTATACTTATTTAATTTGATTTTTACTATTTGCTTAGGTAAATATCGCGGAATGAAAAAATCACTATTTATGCTGAAAAACACACTTTCATTATACGTAGCAACGGTACCAAAATATCACATGCAATTAGTAAAAGCAAGAGAAATAAAATGAGAACTGAGGAAATAAATCTAGATAGAAACATCGGCATCAGTTATTCAAACTTACGCAAAGCACATGATAGAGAGGGTACTTAGAGAAAGAGTTATCTTTGATCCCACCATTTAAAGTGTTAACAAAATCTACCTTAACATAATGTCCCTCACGCCGTGCATTGATATATTATATATTTAACAGATGATTCAAATTGTGTAGAGTCTATAAGATTCTTAAATGGAAATGAGTGCCATAACTATGAACAAACTTTGGACGAATAATAATTTGAAAATTATCCAAGCCATAACATTAAACTTAAAATTAAAATGTTAATCATATTACTATTCACATAAAGAAAAAGAAGCACTTAAAAAGGTGATAGGTTTTTAGTAAGAAATCTGGATATAATAAAAATTAAGGAGGAAGTAACCATGTTCAAACTTTACGATTGCCACTTTCAATTCAATGGTGAATTGAGACTTTCTCCAAGAAATATAAGGTTGCATTTCAAAGATGGTACAATACAACCATAAAAAGTGGATCATGATAAGATTCCAATTTATAAATTCATCCCAACTAAGCTAGAAGAACTTAACAAAAGAATTGGTGACGTTGCTCATCACAGGGTAATTTATCAAAAAAAAAAATAGTTGTATTTTATTTCTTATTATGTCTTCGACTGGATTCTCTCAACTAATTAGTTTAATTACAATACCATGTATGAAATGTGATGGCGTATTGGTGGGAAAACCGGAATCTCAACTCAAGTGCCAAGCAGCCAATCAATTAGGCTCACATTTACATCTTTAACTAAATCATATATTTTATGCTAACAAAGTCTACCGTACTGTACTTTCGAAGTAAAGCACCGGCAATTTAATTTTTCATGGACATGATCCAAAGCACTTTTGTTGCGTATCATTCTCTAGGTATACTGAAATATGTTTTGTAGAGAAAAAGGTCACCTTATTTGTTTCTCTCCCATCGTTATCATCCTTACGTACTAGCTAGACTAATTTATGGTTGCCAACATGGATCCATGTGTTCTTTTGATTTCTCTCTTTCGGTCCTCAGTAACAATGATTGATTCTAAAACTAATCAGGGATAAATATTGATTAAATTAAATCAAGTCATTGATATTTTTTCGTCAAGATATATATTTGTTGGAACTGTATGTATAAATGTAAACTGATTCCATTAATACTGATGTTACCAGGTGTTTACTGATATTATAAAAGTATGGATACCACCAACGTAAAATACAAAAAATACCACCAACGTGGGAGACATTTTGTTAATGCAAGAGAACACAGAAACACAAATTGAAAAACTATATACAATATCTAAAATTAGACAAAGATTGCAATGGTATTACATTTGATCAATTCTTAGCATGGGAAGACACTAAATACATCAACAAGATAATGTGTGTCATGAAAAACAACTAAAGAAACGTATCGACAACAACACTAAAAAGGTAAACAATTTCTGTTTTCTAAATATTGTTTTGAAAGAAAAATATACTTAAATAAAAATACAAAGAAGTGATTTCAATCGTAAGAAAACAAGTGACTGAGCAGTTTACTCAAATTGGCTGGCATTTGGCACTTTTTAGTGGTGGTTACACTCGAACAGTGGAGTTGGAGTCATGCTCTCCTGAAGAGAATTTCCCGAGAGGTAACGATCGATAACATATTCAGGATGTATGAAAGAAAAAGGTTTTCCAGCAGGCGAAAACACGATAATGGCAATCTCAGCACCACAAAGGGTACAAAGTTCATGAGCCTTCACTCATAGTGTTTCTGGGTCAGTTGCAAAGCATCTGATCAGGGGCCAATCTAAAGCATGTGGAAATAGCTTAGTCCCAATATATTTAAGTGTCTACTCATTAGTGAGTGAGTTACACAACTTTTGGTAAGATGTTGAACCTTATTTGGATAAGACATGATCCAGATTATTAACATTTGCTCGACTATAAGATCTTTCAAGAGGGTTGAATCAAGTTTTAGGAGTTCCACAATCTGCTTTGTAAATGGTGGAAGAATGTCTATTCGAGACTTTGTTTCAGAAGATGATTGTTTACATGTTAATGGATAAGCTGAAGGTAAAAATCTTCTGCTGGATAGCCCTTTATGCCTGTGAACCATTTGCACTCAAGTGTCATTATCCTAAACTCATTACAGAAAATATATATTAAGTTGTGTTTTTCTAAATCATGGATCTGAAGAGAAAGGAAGAAAAAAAATGGAGAATATATCTATGAAGATGAAAGAAAACTAAGAACACGACAAAACATATGTTGTTAAAATTAAAAAAACATATACATCGAAATACAATGTCAACGTGGATGGAATCGGGGTTAAAAAAAATAGTTGAAATCCCACACTTCAAACAGTTAAATGGAATATTTCAAGGACAAGATGCATAAAAAAAAATAAATCCAAACAATGGCTGACATGGTGAAATGTATATGTAAAGATCATATGTACAAGAAGATAGAGTTACATAAATGTCAAAAATACGAGCTTCAAAAATTTAATTTTCAAAATTTTGTTGTATGATTCACATACAAGATTCACGTACTAAGCCCTAAAAGAGTTGACCTAATTTGAGCACTTCTGTTCTGTATCATTCCCTAAGTATATTGAAATATGTTATATAGAGAAAAATTTCAATTTATCGATCTCTCATCGTATCACCATCACATACTAAACTAAACTAATTTAGAGTTTCCAACATGAATTCATCTGTCCTTTTGATTTATCTATTTCTGTCTCCAGTAACGATGATTGATTTAAAACTAATTAGAAATAAATTTGGAATATAATTCACTAAGTGGGATATTCAGTCCCGATGTGATCTTTTTTAATATATTTACACTTATAAAACTATAATGAGAGGTTGGGCCCCGGTGATACCTAGTTATCCTATGAAAAAGGGCTACTCATACCTACCGGCCGATGGCGGGTGCGGGTAATTAGTAGCGGGTAGGGCGGATATGCGCAGCCTGCGGGTATATGAAACCCTAATTTTAATACCTTTGCAAGGAACTCGGCACTTTTTTGGTAATTATATCTACCGAATTGGAAAAACTAATCCCTAAAATAAAACTCGGTCATCTCTGCTTATATATGTTATATATAAAGTGATCGCGTACACTAATCCGCAGCCGATTTTTCTTTTTCAAATCTGAGGTATAAACCCTAAACTTTAAATACTTGATTATGTAGTATGTGAAAAACAATCTAATAAATATCCATGAAAAAATCTGTTCCTTTATTCTTTTCTCATGTAATTCTGTAAATCTTAATGGCTTTTCGGAAAGCACATTCGAAGGCTTACAGGTGACATTTTTATAAAAGACCTGATGAGCTCAAAAGTTGTGCAAAATCTTGCTAGTCTTTTTCTGTTTGTATCTTCTTGTAATTTAATTTAATTTAATTTTTTTTTTTTTTTTTTTTTTTTTTTTTTTTTTTTTTTTTGTAAACTTCAACATTTGGATCCCTTGTAGAAAGACTAACATCTTGTAAATCATATGTAGTTCTTGATTATGATTTTAGAGTTAATGAATTTATTGAGCAGAGATATGTGTGTATCGGAATTCTGATTTAAATGCAGTTTAATCCGAAAGAATTCTCTGCAAAATTGATTATTGGTGAAGGTGGGCAGTTGAGTTTCATGCTCCTATGATTTATCAACAATCATTTTCTCCTCATCTCTAATCAGTCCTTGATTTAGTCATATTCATTTTTTTTTGCTAGGATTTGTAAGTTTTGGTTCACATTTACTTTTGCGCATCAGAACTGAAATAGTTTCATATACATCAAGTGTTGTGCACCTTGTTGGTGTAGCTTTGCTTGAGTTGAACCTGAATCCCGTGGAAATTCTGTGACATTGTTTCAATTTTGCAGAGTGATGAAAGCTGTAATTTACTAATTCGACTAGTTAAGTAGTCATGTATTTTGAAGAAACTGCTAGACGTGTTGTTGTCATTTAGTACCTAAAGCCGTGACACTTTAGAATTTAGTTTGTCAATTTATGATCTTTTACTCTATGACCGAGGCCCATTTGCTTAAAAACCTTATGTTCTGTTGAAACAGTTGTAAAGAATTGATAAAATGGCGAATCCAAAGGTCTTCTTTGACATAGCTATTGGAAAGGCAAAAGCTGGCCGTATTGTGATGGAACTCTTTAAGGATGTCGTTCCAAAAACAGCTGAAAACTTTAGGTGCCTCTGCACTGGTGAGAAAGGGATTGGATTATCTGGGAAACCCCTGCACTATAAAGGTTCTCAATTTCACAGGATCATTCCAGAGTTCATGTGTCAAGGTGGGGATTTCACCAGACGTAATGGGACTGGTGGAGAGTCCATTTACGGAACAAAGTTTACAGATGAGAATTTTGTGAAGAAGCACACTGGTCCTGGGATTTTATCAATGGCAAATTCAGGTCCAAACACCAATGGTTCTCAGTTTTTTATCTGCACAGAAAAAACCAGTTGGCTTGATGGAAAGCATGTGGTTTTTGGTAAGGTTGTGGACGGTTACAACATTGTTGAAGCAATGGAAAAAGTTGGTTCACATGCTGGAACTCCTAAAGCTGCTGTCGAGATTGAGGATTGTGGCGAGGTAAAAGAGAATTAAACATCATTTAGATGTCAAGAATTAAATGTTGTCGTCTACAGTAGTTTTTCCTTTTGATCACAAAGCTGGGGCATTTGCTTGATCTCACCGTAGGAATTTAATAGTAGTATTACTTGGGTTATATGCTGAAAAACAAGTTGGTGTTCTATTGTGACCAATAATTTGACTTGCTTTAAGACACTGTGCATGGATATGCTAGTGGATGAAGGTTGAACATCTTTTTTGTGTATCATGATTCATGAATAGGCTTAGAGGCAGTTAAGATGGTTGAGATTGTTGCCCTTTAACCTAAACACTCAACTCAGGCCTCTTCATCTAATCTCATGGGAATGCTTGTCTTTCATTTTCAAGAGTTGCTTTTGATCATAAGAAATTTACATGGAATATGTTGGCTTTTTGCAGATCATAATTGAAGTTTTAACTGATCATTTTTATTTTTAGATCTAGGGATTTGGGTCTCGTAGTTAAATTTGTCAAAGTTGAATAGGAAGTAACTCCAATAGTTATTGAAACGGCTGGAAAGATTTGGAACTTGGATGGTTTTCAGTTACTAGACTATTGTTGCTACTGGAAATGCAGTAAATGAAGAAAAGGCAAGAGCAAGAAAACTACTACTTGGAAGAAATGTTCATAAAAAGTCGGACGTTGTTATGTTACAGAACATGAAGCTGATCATTTTGTTTTCAATGAAAGTAGGTCTGAACGCTTATATGCAAAATGGCAGGTTAGAGGCGGCACAATGATAAAATATAACTGGAACACAAACACCTTCTCTCTTCAAAAGATGTGCAACTGGTATCTCAACTAATCGCTCCACATCACAACGGGAAACGGCACTCCTGAGGAACTTATTCCTTCCCCAGCAGCCAGAATCAACAAAACAATCTGATTTGGCCTCTAACACAGACAGACATCTTTCACTCAAAAAAAATAAATAATAATCAAACATCTTCACGACCAGTTTCTGGCTTAAATGTTGGATATCTAGATATCTTCACAACTTTTCCTGTGGAAGGTTAGGCGCAATCTAGTCCCAGTTAGAGCTTCCAACCGCAACCGGCAAAACTTGACATCTCTTCACCAGTCAGAGCATATCACACACTCATTCTCCAATTCTCCAATGTCAGTTTGCACGAGCAGACCTGGTTTGCATGCTATCCAGATCTTTGTAACCACAAACCATACAAGAACGGATACTAAATTGAACACGGACACTCTCTTTGGAACAACTTAAATTGGACATCAAATTTTGCAACATCCTATGGGCCATCCCATCCGGTAAATCGATGTCAGATTATTTCCCAACATCAAATGCCAATCCAAATTAGGCCGCCAGTATTAAAATTTAATAAAAGATTAATAAATAAGGCCATAAATGTCATCACTTTGAATCATTGCCACCACCAATTTTACTGCATACTTCATCCGCACTGCATATGTGCCATTTCCCCAGTACCACCAAACACACAACACTAAATACCACCTCTTAATCAGGCTATCTTACTATTAAGGTTGATGAATCTCCCTCTAGTTTAACATATCTAGCAGGTGTCACAACCATGGTTTTTAAAAGCGTACGCTTCACGTTTCGCTTCAAATTTCAGCATTTCGTTCCGCAGCGGTCATGTGAAGCGCGTTTTTCATGAAGCGTACGCTTCACGCTTCAGAGCGTACGTTTCGCTGCAAATTTCAGCATTTCGCTCCGAAGCGGTCATGTGAAGCGCATCTTTCATGAAGCTTTAAAAATTTCGCCTAATTTTTAAAGCTTTTAAAAGAAAAATATGAATGTTTTAAGGGGGAATTCAACACCCCACCTCCCACTCGTCTGGAGTAGGTTGAACTGGCGTACACACGCTTTGTTTTTGATAAAATTAGACTTATATAAAATTTATATAGATATTATTTTCCTAATAAATTTATAATTACTAGTTACGACTAATTTATTTATAAGAAAACATCCTCTTCAAACATCAACCATGAAGCGACGCTTCACGTTTCGACGTACGCATCGCTTCCTAAAAATGGAAAACGCTTCACGCTTTCAATACCTTGGTCACAACGCTGACAACTGATGCAGGAACATATGTAGGAGCGGAAAGACTGCTGAAGAGAACTCAACGTGCACATCCAGCTGAAGCCTGCGCATTATTTGAAGACTGTAGTTCAACAGGGATGGCAAACTGATAACCAAATAGTTAGTAACTTCATCAACCGTAGAAACTTGTGCCCCCATGGTAAAGCGCTCAACTCTATTAGAACAATGTAATACGTATAATGTTTTCTAGGTTTCCAAGTTGTACATATGTCCCTCGTACATTGAATCAGGCAGCTAATACGTTAACCAAGACGGATTCACTCTTACAGCTGCTCAACGGTAGGACGCACCACCAGAATTCATAAAATGCTCACCGGTGTAATTCTTGGAGCCCTATAAAATTTTGTTCAACATTTTCTTGGCAATTGGTGCATTTGATTTATTCTTAAAACATTCATAAGTCGTTGCAACCTATGTTAGCCATGAATGAATTATGAAATGCACTGCAAAATAGTTTAGAACTTAATACTTGGATTTACTAGATGAAAACCGAGTTTCGCAGTGACAAAAGAACAACAAAATCTTTGATCAGCGCATGATGCTTACCCTTACTGAAAAACACAGTATCCAACTATCAGTAAGCACCCTCATTCAACTCAAAAACCAAACCTACAAATAAGAAGAAAAAAAAAAACCCTTATTTGTTCCTCAAACAAACTCTCATTCCCAATCTTCATCAGCTAATTGATCCTCATTTTCTTCCTTAGGAGGCCTAACAACCAAAACTACACTACCCAAACATTCCTTTACTCCTAAATCAATCAAAGTTGAACCTCTCTCCACCTTAAAACCATTATCACCTTGTTTGGAATTCGAGATTAAGAAAAACCCATCTTCAGCTACAACTTCCTTCCTGTTCCTATCAACCACAACCAAAATAGGTTCTTCTTTGTACCATCTATTAACCTTCCATGGCAAAACTCTAGCATCCAAAAATTCAACCACGACCCCTTTCCCTAGCTTCACCACTGGATCCCAGCCAGGCAAAACTACCCATCTCTTCCATCCTTTCTCTGCATTCAACACTCCAAACTCCCCTTCACTTTTACACTCTTCAGGTGCTTCCATCACTGGTATCTCACCATCTTCCGCTTTACAAACTGGCAACATTACGACCTTTGATGATTCTGAAAGCTCTCCCATTTTCATCCTCACTACTGGAACCTTAATCTTAATTTCGATTTCCTCAATCTCATCACCTGATTTTATGTTTAATTCATCTAAAATTCTCTTTTTTGCCTTATCTGTTTCAGCCATTTCTAATGCTTTCTCGAGATTTATGGTTCTTTGATCAGATGGATTCTTATGTTCTCTACTTTGTCTATAGAAATAAAAAGCGAGACAATCACCTGGGTATAAGTAATTGAAGTTTTCCCAACCTTTATCACTTTGCCTTCTTGGGAAATCCTTAATTGCCTTGGCAAGTTCTTGAGTCTCCCGGGCATCAAACCGTTTCTCGATAATATACCGGGCAGAAGCGACTCTTTGCGCGGCAGAGAGAAGGCGGATTTCGTAGAGTATTTCAGCACCACCATTATCGAAGAAGCCAAGGGCTTGAGGTTCGAGCTCTGTTTGAGAAAATGAATCTCGAACTTTTGCAGCCACAACTAACCGGTTCTGTTCCACCCCAGTGATCCCAGTTGCCTCTTCAATGGAGGAAGGTGTGAATCCTTGTTGAAATAGTGGTGGGATTAGAGTAGCATATTCATACCAGACGCCAAGACGGTCTCGAAGGATTGCCAGACGAGCTTCGAGGTCTAGATCACGGTATTGAGCTGGAACTTGCGCTGGTGGTGGACGGAATGGTTGATAGAGGCTTTGATTTTGTTGACTTGGTGGTGGAGGCGGTCGTCGTGATGCTCTTACAGTGATAATGGATTTAGACCGGTGTTTCTGGATCCCGAAGATAGACTGGTGGAGTGGCTGAGGGGTAAGGAAAGAGGAGGTTAGCGTTTGGTGGAGGAGTTGTGGTGGTGGTTTTGGTTGGTTTAGAGATAGCATGGTGTTCTGAGTGGAAGTGGAATGAAGAAAAATCTTGAAAGAAGAAATGTATATTTGGGACGATGTGATGCTGTAAGTAGAACCTTATCTGCGTCTGTCTGGTACAGCAGTGGACGATACAATCTACATATTTTAGATACTTTACTATAAAGGGATCCAGTAAATAGACAATAGCAAATAAGCCCCACAGAAGATGTGAGTTTTCTTCAGAAACTAAAGCAAAAACTGAAACTAGGAGAAAAGAAAATTTTAAATTAACAGAAAAACTGGTACTACAAGAGATTTCTATTTCGATAGAACAAAGGTTCATCCAATAGAAGATCATATTTTCATGAATCTCTGTTCAAAAAAAAAAAAAAAAGCAAGTAAAATGTAAAACTGATACAAGAAGTTTAAGATTCTAAAAGTACGTCTGCAATCTGATAACTTCATCCTCTACTAGTCTTTATCTAACCCGTCTTGGTTTTAGTAATTTTCTTCTTGGTTTGTCTTCTTGGACCTACTGAATTCTTCATCCCTAAGAAGAAGAGCAGTGCACCGAAAAGTGCCAAACTCTGCAGAAAAGTTACTTCCAGTTAATCCCAGTTGTTTTCCGAAGGATGATGACACATGAAACACAGAAGAACGATTATCTGATAACGTATACCTGTGTGAATTTGACGAACAGTTGAACACACTGAGGTTTCTCGATATCGTAGTTGTAAAAGTCAAATAAGATCGGAGTCGTGATAGCCAAATGAATCAACTACAATATAAATGGCACAAGTAAGAACAAATGGACGCAATAAGTTGTTTCTTAAAGGAGTATATGCCTACACTTCCGGGAGAAAAATGGTAAATACAGATAAAACTGGAAGGAGAATCTATACCAGTAGATAAGCTCCAAAAGAGCTGCCGAAGATAAAAAGTACGCCTCCAATCCCTTTCAGTGCAATGGCAGCTGCAACTATATGTTTTATCTGTTAAGGACAAAAACATGTATGCTGAATCACATTGTACAGAAGGAGAATCAACTGTGTAAGACCATATGAGAAGAAAGTTAAAAGAAGGCAGATTTCTCACCTCAATGTTTGGTAGCTCTTTCCCAGTATAAGTGGTTACATGCTTGGTGAAAATACTGTACTTGGGTTCAAAGGCCTTTGCTGCATTCCCACCATCAACTCCAAACTCATTGAACCTGAGTTAATATGATATAGCATTCCATTAGTACTACCATCTCAAGCCCCTTATTCAGTTTACCTGTTTTAAAATAATTGAACCAAGGGAATACCAACAATTCAACTGTATAGAAAGAACAGCAGGTGTGGAACATGCACCAACTCAATAGACATCAAAGAAGAGGTCAAGAACAAAGTTTCATGAAAGGTATTACAAAGAACAAAAAACATTACTAAGATACTTTAGATTCAGAACCAAGAGAATTTTTCAGCCATTATGAAATTTGTCGTCCAACTTCTTGAAAAAGTGAATACAGCCATTCCAATCATGTAACAGATTTTAAGAAAGCATTATGTAAGCTAACATACAGACACCTACTGAGAGGGTGAGGTAATAATACCCAGTAAAGACCAAAACAGTTTGAGAATGTACCAATGCAAAACTAATGTTTGGTGCCTTTTGCATGAGAAAACCTATCCAAATTGGTAACTGAACTACGCACTATATATCCGCTAAGTCCACAGAACTACCCCTTTATTCTATTTCCTTCCTTTTTTTTTTCTTTTTTTGCTTTTCCTTAAGGCAAGGAACTCCTTTCGATTTCCTCCCACGTGCCTTCCCCATTTTTCATCAAATATACAATTATTGGAAATCTGACTAATTGGAAATATACCATTCAATTTCTTGCCAAATTTGAAAGCAGAATATACCATTCAATTTCTTGCCAAATTTGAAAGCAGAGTTCAATATACAAAAATTCAATCAATCAAAGGAAATCACTGAATCCCATTCTTTCAATATACAAGGAATTTTCCGATTTCCGATTTCCAAATTACTAAATTACATCTATGTGAATTCATTACTACCCAAAACCACTAAAAATATATATATACACCACCTAAACATTGCAATACTAAGTTATATTGGGTTTGTATTTTTTCATAATACAAAATACTTGCACCTAATAGAGCATACAACAGTCAATGCATATTGCCCTCTTCTTAAACATAAAAATAAAAAATAAAAAAATCTTAGAAACTATAGTTTGACATCGTCTCCATAAAAACAAATCAATCAGCGAATAGATCAAAGCTAAACCAGAGTGCTAATAACAATCAGATCCAAGTATATCAACATTATTAAAGAAAAACATAAAACCCTAGTTTAGCTAAAAACAAAGACACAAACTAGATCACATAAAGTAACTAGATCTATAGAAGAAGAAGAAAAGTAAAACATACTCTTGCCAAGCCGAGACGATAAAAACAGAGACAAAGAGAACCCTTCCAACAAAAGATATGAATCCCATTCTTTCAGGCGTCTATGTATGTATTAAGAGAGAGGGATTCTAGTAGTAAGAGTTAATCTCGGTATCTCTAACTTCTCTCTCTCCGACCTCGAACTAACCAGTCCTGCTGGTCTAAATCAAGTCAAAATAATAATAATACTTGAAAAGAAAGAAATTTTTTTACAGAACACTAAAGAAGACCAGAAGACAAAGCAAACTATACACTTTTTACAGAAGTACGTTAATATCCTTGCAGTTTGAGTAATTTTCTTTTGAACATCTCGAGGTACATTAATCTGACGCGTGTGAGAGGATTAAATTCGTAAGGATCAGAAGTGGGGACCACTAAATTTCAGTGGGGACGAATAGATAGTGGGCCTCACGATATTGGTGTGATCTGAATAGCATGTGGGCCTCACATACCGAGGAACCATTTTTTGAGCACCGCTCCCTCAATATTGAGGGTAGGAGTGTGCAACAGATTCGGGATCACCCGTGTTCAATCCGTCAAAGTTGTGGATTTGTAAAATTCAATCGTGTCCGGTCCAATCATCCGCAGATTTCACATCCACGGATCAGCG